>NC_069144.1:20822837-20907193 GCF_943734635.1 Anopheles cruzii
TATCCAGAGTGCGCTTCGGAGATTCGGTAAACGGTGTCTGCTGATTCTGGTTAGTATCTCATATTGAAATTGTTCCTTTGAAGGAGATCGTTACGCTCGTCCTGAGTTCCTTTCCAAGAGTACAGAGCAAAACCTGTTTGAATAAGCAACTTGAATCGCACTTCTTTGGCACCTCAGGCACCTGATAAGTATTTCTTCTGCTTGTCCGGCAATTATAGCCGCCGTGCGATGCCTTGGTCTGTAACAGAGACAATGTGAATCTCTGTTGCTCTCTGTAACGCTGTGTCCTAGGGGCAGGATTCTTGGTAGGTCTCGGGAATCGAACCCAGGCCAGCTGAGCGTGACATCGACGAGCGTTACCGATCAACGGGGCACTATCAATTAATCCGCTCTATCAACTAAGTGCGCTGCTAAGGGATTGGTCTACCTTACAAAACATGCCGAAAAGCGATTATGACTCCAACACGAATGTGCACACTTCGGTAAACAAGATGCGCAGTTGTGAAGTTTTATCAAACCATTTACATCTACTGAACCCCCAATTCTTTAAACTATTAATCAATGATTGAGACAAGGAAATAATTGATAGGTTAATGAACGCATTTTTGCATAATCCTTCAAGCATAAATCGCACATAATTCGTTCTTCAGCATACAATATTTTTAAAGCACTTCCTTGCACACCAACGCAACTACGCGCAGTTAAAGGAATGAATAGTCGAGCAGCGACAGCGAAGTTGTCTGGCGCACCGATGAATGGAACTTTTGTGTTCGATCGTTGCTCACCAAGACAGCCAGAAAGGGTCCACAAAGTGACGCTCAGTTTTCCCGCCGCCAAACACAAAGCGACCCGTGCCGGGTAGAATTACTACTATTCTGCAAGTGGTAATGGGTTAAAATGCTGCTCTCCGTTCACCTCCGCATCACATTGTGTTCGCCGGCCGCAGTTGGGTTTCAGAAGCGCTCCCGCAGGAAGTCACACACATTTTATGGCCTTCATGTGTCTACGTAAATGAAAATTTTAATTTCTACTTCCATAAAAATGAAGCATTGTGTGCGCGAGGCAAGCTAATGCGGAGCCGGAGTTTCTTTTATGCGACCCGTGCCGTGCGGATAAGCGACCGGCAGCATAAAGAAATCTTCCACGACGGTGTCTCGTGCGCGTGGCGCGGGGTGCTGCTAAATTGTACGCCAAAAACGCGGCTGCATCGTTCCCGTCCCCCCCGAAAAAAACGGGTAAAATCTCTGAAATAGAAAATAGCGAAACACGGCGACAACGGTGGCCACGCCACGGCTCGGTATGCGCTTAAATTAAAAGCCTTGTCTTGGGTGTGTGTTTCGTCCGGAAAAGGAGCCCAAAAGGAGTTTCCTTTGGGGCCCGGAGACCGGGTTCGTTCTCGGCATATTTCCCCGGCCCGGGCCCCGGGTGGGGCTCGGGTGGTTTCGGAGCGAATTCTGCGGTTTCGGCGTGGTGCGAAATTTTCCACTTTGCGCGGAAAAATGCTATCCGCGATTCGGGGTGGTTGCAGTTTTGCGCGCCGGTGCGCTTCGATCGCGCCCGAGATATGCGGAAAACCGCGACACACAATAGGTGGTTGGTGGGGGGGGGGGGGGGGGGGGAAGAGGAGAGGTACCGGGCGACGTGCGAGAAATGTTCCAATTTTCACCGCTTTCCCACCCACGGCCTCGGTACCGGGGCGATGGTGCATGATTTAACGCCAGTAGCCCCCTTTTCTCCCGGGCAAGTCCTTGGGGTGGTTCGATTGTATAGAAAAAAAGGGACAGCTGGCTGCCAGTGTGACTTGAAGGAAAATTTCGTCTTACGAGCGAGCGTTCGTTGGTTAAATTTGCCGCACAATGGAACGCGAAACTATTCGAAACGAAACGAATGGAAAACTGTTGTCAACGGTGTGAAAAGCATGCATGTTTAATAAATAATCCACTTTGTTGGGGATCTTTTTAAACAGCAAAAACGTTACCGAACTGTACTGTATTACGTTTCAATGTAATAAATAGCTCGGAATTAAATCTTCTCCCAACAAGTTTACCGAAAGTACGCTTACACAGTATAACATTTACATTCATGAGAAGGTCTGTCGCTCGAAAGTTGTTTACAATTTTTCCATTTCTCCAATAACAAGGATTCTTTTTGATCTGTCAAACTGATCGGCAGAAATACAATGCGCCCATATCATTGTTATATAATAGGTGCTCTGCTCTCTGCACATCGCTCTGCAAATACAATAGCCGCTCATTGGTTGATCTGTCAGGGGCTGTATAATGTATCTGTTATCGGTTTAAGGAAAACTTCTAAAATGCACTTCGATTGTTAGCAAATCTTACAAATTGCGAGCATGGCTACAGACCGCAACGAGCGACTTTAAGGGGATTTCGTGTGCCCCCTTCCCGAACACGAAAGCAAATCGTCGAAATGGCATGATGAATGATGGTCGATGCTACAGCCGCGCACGGTACATAAATCTTTAATTCTATCACGACAAACCTCTCCAGCGTCCAATGATGGATGAACTGCTGAAGAAGCATCACCACCAGCGCCACCCCAGCGCAGCAGCGGGCTCAACACACTCACACACGAGTGGCTCACTCGAGTGTCCTCTTTGGCGCGCCATACGCGCCCGTACGTCATCCGGAAAGGACCTCGGACGGCAGCCCCAAAAAGCGGAGGGCCGGTCCGATGAAGCTGTGATTAAATTCACACTGGTCGTACATGACACGGTCTCGGTTTCTGGGGCCGCTGCTGTGCAGATTATATCGTGCCGACGATGGGACGAACAAAATGCCGCCTGGTACGTGTGGAGCGGTACTAGTACAGTAGCAGAGGTACCAATGGCAGAAGAAGGAAAAAACCTCCCTTCCCAGAAGTGGCCAGGCAAGTTGATGGCTTTACTGTGTTCGAGTGCAAATCGAGCGTGGGGCGTGCGGGTAGGGAACCGAACGGAAAGAAGATATCATTGTTTATCTGTCCATCAGTGGTCCATTAATCTCTCGGTTTCGACGATGCAGTTCCTGTCAATGCTCCTGCTGCTTTTGGCCGAGTGGACTTTGGCATCCCCAACACAAACATCCGTCGGCGACCTAGGGACCTAGCGACCACTTTCTAGTTTAGGAGTCTATTACAAAACCTTCGATGCTTTCCGTAGAAAAGCTATTTACCAATTATAGATACTTTGCCCTCGAGAAAGTCCATGGAGCCAACTTTTGCATCGGCATCGAGGTGCTTCTCCGAGCTCGAAATACTCCAGCAGCTCCAGCGCCGTGGCAATTTAAAAGGTGCCCTAGTGTTTCGGAACACCGACTTCCTGCACCCCAATTTTATGGAGAGCGAGAGAGGGCTGCACGGTTATGCAAACAATTTCCAATCCAAATTGTGAACACTGAGTACTCGCCCGCCCGGTCGTGGTTTTCAGCGAGCGTGGGCGCACCACCAACTTCCTGCACCAATCCGTCATCGTCGTCAGCAACGTCTTTCGAGAAGGGCACCCCTTCTCATTACTGGGCACTCGGGGAGACGGTCAAATGTCGGGGCTGGTCGGAACTCTTCCGTAATATATTACCGCGAACTACGGAAGTTCGCTTCTCGCCAGGTGTACCTTCTGCAGACTGCCGCTGAACTGTTCCCATCGGGCTTGATTAGAATTTTGTACTAAATGAAAACTTTCTCTCTCTCGTCTACATTCTAGGTAAGCTCATTTGAGGCACTGCAGCGCGGTGGCAACTGTTGGTAAGTGAAAAGATGCACCCCCGAGCGCCGGTTTCGGTTGGATGTGATTGATGACTGCGTCTTGACTTTGGCCAGACAAATGGCGCCCAGTTGGTTCCGGGCCGACTGGAAATGCAAAGTAATTCCGCGTGGCAAAGCGACCGACACTCGAGGCCGACTTTGGTAGACACCGAAGTGACTCTTCATTTCGCCCTACGAAAGTTCCACGCACTGGCTTTCCCGGCGAGAGCTAGCACGGTCGCAGTAGAAGTCGTCGTGAGACGAGCGAGACGGGACGGGCGAAGAAATGGGCCAAAAGTTCGCAGACATCGCGCTGGGTACGTCCAACTACCATCCATCACCTTCGGTCGGAGGGGATTATTTGGTTTTTTCCTTCCATCTTGCCGCCATACTTTACTTCAGCTCGCTCACTGTGGCATGGCAGGTGAAGATAGGGGGCCAAAATCAATTCCGAAGTCATGTAGGACTCACCAGGGAGTAAGATTGATTAGTAGTGCCCATAGCCCCAGGCAACCAACGGGCAACACCAGGCGTGTTGCAAACGAGCCGTGTGCCTACTACACCAGAGAGAGAGGGAGACATTCGGTGAGAAGGATAGTTCGAGAGAGATAGAGACAAGGAGAGAACCGGAGATGGCGTCGTGTGCGATAGTGATCGATAGGTCTAGGACGTAGTCGAGGGAATAATCCTCCCAGTTTGACAATAATTTTGACAACCGCTTCGCCCGGAGCGCCCCAAAAGCCTTCGTTAGTGGAGCTCCACTAGGCTCATGGTTCACCAGTCAGATGTGCTCTTCGTGCTGCGGGTTGTCTGCACTTGACTTTCGTGTAACATTTTCATTCATTAGCTTTGTGTAGAGCTGGAACTCGCTCGGCTCTGGGCTTGTTAGGAAACCGTAGTACCGTCGTATCTTGTGGATCATCCGACTCTTCTAAAAGAGGGCTGAGTGCGAGGTCTCACTTATTATTCTCTGTCATTGGCATTAGTGAATTAGTGTACTTATCTGTTTCTGTTTTACACTACTTTGTAGCAGGTATTAAGCACGTTGTAAATCGGACTTTTAAATATTCTCCGAAAGTCAGTTTATGCTACCATTTCGCTACGACACCCACGCGAACTTTCGTAACTTGTGCTTTGAATGTTTGTTGACTGAAAAGTTGGCTTTCTTGGTCCAACAACCTTTTCGATAGGTACCGGAGAGACACTGCTTCGGAGTTCTCCTCTCGACGGGGAGTTTCGTAATTCCCGGGTCGATAAAGCTTAAATGAGCTAGAAAATTAATTGCCTTCGAATCCGACCAAAAATGCGAGTGATTTTGTGCTTTTCGATTCCGGATACGGTGTCGTCCGGCGCCCAAGCCTTTGATTCGATTTTCACTGAATTGATCAGCAGACATCGAAGACAATGTCTGGTGAGTTGTGAAATTAGTTTTCCGTTCGCGATTCAAAAAATGAGTGAAAACAGAAATAAAAAGTCTACAAAAGTCCTAGAGAGATTTCAGCATTGGTGGAATATTTGGAAAGTTGCCTGTTCTGAAAAGATTGAATTCTTCAAATCCAATGCACGATATCTGTAAATGCTTAGAAAGTCTGTAAACAATTTATAGTATTTAATACCTGTACACTATCTTAGTTCTAAGACTTACAGGGCCCCATTTAGTATACGTTACAGAAAACAATCAATAGTAGCATAAATACTAGTGTCAAGTTTTTAGAATGATCGATTAAAAGGTATAGCAATAATCATTGACCCTTTAGAAAAGTATCAGGGAAACGTTTTTAATAAACGCCTTGACAAGGTACGCAATTCAATATTTATCTAAAAAAAGTGGCATGCCAGTCTAGTATAATTTGTCAAAATGGAGCAAAGGTTAGAAAAATAGACCGCCAGAAAGTACCACTACGGCGTGTGAACTGACAGCAACACGTCATGCTCGAAACGCTTCGAAATCATTCGCCCGTGACGGACACGGAAACGGATAGATTTGAAGCCTATGGCCACACCTTGACGGGCCAGTAATGAATCCGCTGTCAGCCGGACCAGAACTCAGCCTGCGGTGATCTGGCTCTAGACCTAGATTTTGCTACATCCCGCCTATTGAACGGACCCGGCCCCTCTGTAGCGGGGCATTAAATCAATTTATTCTTCATCTTCACGTCGACCTTTGAACCGTGTCCGTTGATTGTAACCTTCTCAAGGAACCATCGTCAGGCGAGGACCGACTTTTTACCTCACACACGGAAGCCGTCCGTCTTGGAAATTCGTGGAACACGCGTACTTGAAACGCGTTCTGAGCCGCGAACGCTCTCCGTTTTTTATTCGTTCAGCTTCTCATATCAGCAATTTCCCGGAATGCCAGGTGAGTGAGCTCCAGCTCAGGATCAAAGTATCCTACAGTACCCCGTAGCAGCAGCAGCGTGAAGCGTTTGGCGGGTTTTGAAGGTGACACCGTTTGGTGATGGTAGGTCCGGTTCAAATTTGCCATCAGGTGGCTCTTTCATCGAACCGGAACCGAGGCTTTTAGAGCGTTCCGGAAGCTCTCGTGTCCTATTTCGTGTCCCAGGCACGTGCTTCAGGGATACTTCAGGTATTTGCTCTCTCTCTCTCTCTTTCTTGCGCTCTCGATAAAAGTTACATAGAAAGTAGGAACTTCTTCATCCCTTGGGGTTTAACTTTTACAAACCAAGCACGGCGCGGAGCGGGAGTCTCGTCTTGAAGTTGAAGGCCATTCAGGGCGAAGCGTGGAGAGAACGCAGAGGGCGACCCTTGAAACAATTTCGCCCATCGCCACCGGTCTGTAGGATAAGATTACGGTTTGGGAAGACCTCGTGGAAACATAACCTCCCTTTCATGGCGTTGCGAGTATGCAGCAAGAACGGGCAGCATGTCAAGAGCAATACTTTTTGGGTGAAACAATGTTCGAAATTACCGGGAATGGATGCTAAACGATCAGACGTTAGGTGTTCAGTTCACGGCGTATCGATTGCGCCTTCCCACAGGCTCAAGTTTCCGTCAGGCATCCGGCTCCTTCGGGCATCTCCCGTTTGTTGGCTGGCACAGGTCTTGACAGGTCCTGCAGCGAGATGTAGACGACAAAACGCGTTTCAACCTACCAAAACTTGGCAGGGCAGAAAAGGCCGGTGGAGCTGGCCGGCATAAAGTGTAGGATTATTCGATTTTCTCGCCACGACGATGGCTCGAAAGCTGACGGGGATCAGGTCGAGCTAATGATGGGTTGAGCACTTTCCGACAAACTACCTCGACAAACTTGCCACCAGTCCGCCTTCTGGGGCTTCCCCCTTGGTCGGATATTCCCATCATCCTTCCCAACGGTTCCGACTTTGACGATGCTGTCAAATTTGCCTCACACACACACACCTTCACACGCAGCCCCAGGAACTGCGACTGTAGACCTAGTTAATTTGGGTGCCCCTTTCGGGTTCATGAGTTCGTTCGCTATAGGCATCGACCGTTCGGCGCCATTCCTTCGGTGGCCTCTAGACTCGGTTCTGGGCTGTTGTTGTTCAAATTTCGCTCACTAATTGAATCATCGTTTCAACGATGGCTTGCCACACCAACGGCCCGCCGCCTGTCGTGACGACCGCCGATGGCTGGTGGGTTCAAAAGTGGGCCAGAGACTCTCGGCCATCGAGCATCGAACTCGACCGAAAAGGCCCGTCACTGGCTGAGGTGAAAAGAAACACGAAAAACGGTGACAGCGAAGAGGAAACCCCCGTTTCCTTCCGTGAGCCCAGCGGTCCAGGTTGGTCCTGGAGTACGTCGCGGTTTCACAACAGGTCGATAACAAGATGGCGGAAGCAATCTAACCAGAAGCTATTGCCATCGCCCGTCGATGTCAGCGGCGGGGACGTTTCATTGTAGCAGCTCCATCTGCGGGCCCCTGATCGGTATTAGCTTGCCGTAAGCCGCTGGTCGCTGTTGTAAGCCACTCCACTGGTAGTTGATTGAAGTGCAAGCCGCTAAAGCCCTTGCACTGGCAGCCAACAGTATTCGAACCTGCTTCGTGTGCCGCTAACCTGCCTTGGGATCGAACGAAATCTCGCAGTTTGCACCGAATTTCGATCAACACATACTCAACATACTCAAATGAATATCTTTTGACAAATCGATTGTGCTACAGACTAATCCTCTTTGCATCTCGAACTAACATGGTAGCAACTTGAGTACGGTCCAGAGCCGTACTATTTTCGTAAGATTTATTTTGCATAAACTATTACTTGTCTTTTACTGGGAAAATTTTCCGAAATTAAATTTATCCCTTTAGGAAATATTTACTAAACGTTTATCAACTTGTTTTGGTGTTGAATTCCTGCGTCCATGAGCTTTAATATGATAAATACGACCTTCGTTTTCATAACCCTTGATTATTTAACCGATTGGTACCTCACTTTGGTTGAATATGTTTGAAATATTATCAGTTGTATCGCTATCAAAAAGCATATTAATGACCATTCGACGTTCTTCATCGGTTAGTTCACAATATTTCGAGGATTTTGCCATCTTACAAGCTGAGAAGCATCATAATGTCTAGTGAATTGTTCACCGTACGTTTCTATCTGTAATGTAAGGTACTTATTACGTAACGCGCATACGAGACATGCAATATTAAAATTAAATTTCAATTCCCTTTTTATGTTTTCTTCGTCAATGTGAAAGACGAAAACGATTTTTATGTGTCAGGCTAGAAATATAAAAATCTTTCTATATATTTTTCTGAATATTTGGAATTGTCTGGGATACTTTCTACCTACAGAAAACAAGTTTTATATTAAGGATATTAACAACATGTTCAACCTTCAATCAATCCACACTGTTCTTACTACATCATTTTATCAGCGAATTCAAACCTTTAATACAAAATTGGAGAAGAAACCCTCAGTAAAGTGCAATTTGCTCTTCTTGTCTTACTGCTAAAAATATTTTCCTGCTGTCTTTTTCCGTTTTGTCCACGAACGACCCCCCACATACAAACAGGAAGGAGAGTAGGTGTGTATGTATGTCTTACAGATGTAAAACAAAAAAAGGTCATTCGACCCGACGTTAAAAGGGTTGCAGACCCCTGGAGAACATCTTGCTACACCGAATTTACGGAACGTAAGTTCCGCAACTGAACTTGCGGAACTTCCGGAACCGGTCATTTTACTCACCGTGACCCGTGACCAAGCCCACTGCTGTTGATTACACGTGCGGTGCGGCACGCCGGCTGGTGTAGGTCTGAAAGTGAAAAGCTTCCTTTATTTGCATTCCACCCTCGGGCGATCAAAAATGGCGCCCGCCTCGTGAGTCTGACAGAGAAAAAGCCCACGTCAAATAAAAAATTCGACGGAAGAGCCATCGCTGTGCACATTGTGTAGGTCTCCGGTAGCAGTGCAAGCCGAAGGCGTCTTCTCGACTCTCTCGAGGGTGCGACCTGCCTGCCGCCGGATATAAATCATGGATGTCTCCCACATTTCGACAGGCATTGCGTGAATAATTAAGCAACGCAGTCCGCGCCCCAGTGAGGTCCGAGGACCCCGGCGCAACCTGAGCGGCAACCACAAAAGCCACCCGAGACAAATCACGCCCCATCCGGAGCAGACGGACGCCACCCTTTGCCTTACTGCGCTTTGTCTTGGATGGGGTGGGTGGCGAGTTGAGAGTGTGATTTAATTTACGACCTACCGTAACCATCGCCTCCGGGTATTGGAACTAGGTCTTAGCGAGCCGCTGAGCGAAAGAGAGATCTCCCTAAACCACTATTGTTCTGCACGCCCGTGTTGGGAACGGTCAGGTGTTGAAAGTTTGCTCAAAATCACCCTTCTTGGGCGTCGAACAAAAACTGGCAAACCGGGCCCTTTATGACCTGCTCCACTTTGTACCTGTCCCGGAGGCAGTCCGGAAGGAGCTCGTCGGAGCGCAGGACCATGGTGCGTTAGTCCGGAGAAGGCTGACGTTTCCGTAGCGCACCATTTGCACATACATCATCATGCAGATCTCGTCCGAAATTGAGTGTATCAAATGGGCAACGACTTCCCGGAAGACCGGTTGTGCCGGTAGAGTTCTTGCCGAAGCAGGAGCACATTGTAAGTTAGCTATTTTCTGCAGGTGATCTCGAGGCTTTCACCGCGTACCGGTCCAGAAGCGGCTCGATTGTCTTGAGCTGAGGGTGCGAGTCTCAGTCTAACCCCACGCCGGCTGCCGCCGACTTCTGACGGCGCCAACGCCAGAATCTGTCACTTTCAGTGCCCGAGTTTGGTACTTGAACGCTTACACCGGGCACGTTACTTGCCATATGGGGGCGGAGAGTTTCTACAGTGTGGGCTGCCGAGATAAACGTTGGGCGTTTCTCCAAGTCTGCCTCCAACTTCGGCCGAATCACCACATTTTCTTACGAAGCTGGAAGCAACGCTCCGCCACGAACAGGTGCCGTCAGACTGAAGCCAAAACGTACTCTAAACGATCACCCACACCGTCTCATCGTTCTTACGCAGCCGACTTCGAAAGGTGGCGAAGTTTTGGAACCATCAGACACACACACACACTCTGCTAACGACGATGCCTGCGTGGGGGTGAACATGGCGAGCACCTGGTACCTGGGGGAAATCACGCCTCTACCCAACTAGAATGGTGCCGAAAAGAAGAGGATGGTTCTTGGAAGTGACTTGAACGACGCCCTTCACCGGTGAGCAATGGAGCATTTTATTTCCTTGCCTCGGTGCGAAACGCACCGCTCGGGAAGCCTCCAGTCTGGTTCCGGTGTTGCCAGCGTAGTCCTTTCACCCTCCCCGGAGAGGGCGAGAGATAGAGCGGGAGTGAGATGAGAATCGCCAAAGGATAAATCACGATGATGAATATTCGTCGCCGTCGCCAGGAACACGCCATCTCCCCCAGGGCTATAGCCGGAGACCGTTGGAGACTGAAATAGTTCAATAAAGGATTAGGCGCTATGGACTCGTTTCACTTTTACTGTGCTTTGTCCTGCATGCTTTGTCGTGCAAACGTTGCAAAAATCAACAAGAAACAATTTCCTAGCGGATCCAAAAAGTTTCTTAAGGAAGGAGCAATTGTGGGGTTGCCGATTGTTGAACTTGCTGGCGGAAACCGTTTTCTTGCCGGATCTCGACTCATAGCATAAAGCGAATGAGCTTCATATGGAATTAGGAGATCTTCAGACGATGTCTGTCAGAATGTCATATCAGTAAGATAGTTTGTTAGTGAGTTGCAGCGATGCTAGTAACCCAGCCTTTTGCTATTCTTACAAACAATTTTTATAATCATAAATTAGTAAAGATAAAAAAAAGTTTCATGACTAGTTTACTTCGAACTACCTGTCATCGTACTCTCCTCGTTTGTCCGTTACTAAAACCGTTCACGGACATCGGCTGTGTAGAGTAGGCTTGAAAAGGCCTTTAAGAGTGAAGACTTGGCATCGTTCAAGAAGCGATTGTCCGAGGTGAGTCGTTGTAGACGGGTGAATGGCAAATTGATTAAAAAGTGGTGAAATGATTGTTTAACTCTTGAAAGAGATTGGATCTTGATGAAGCCAAAGAATTGATAGGAACAAAACAAACACATTAAGACTTGTGGTTGGTCTTAAGTTATTGAATTTCTGGTTTATTTGCTCTTGGCTCTGCTCTTCGGTTGTTGAACCGCTGCCACTATTCGAACCGGTTGTGAACCGGTTTACAGGATGATCATTTTAATATAATTTTAAGTCTTTCTTGGACCATTTCCAACGGTGCCAAATGTCAAATATGCCTCCGCGTGATGCTGACAAGGGAAAATCTACTAGCTTAAGGACCTGGCGACTAAGGAAACCCGCACAGGTATCCAATAATTACTCAGAAGGTACCCGATCCTAAAACAATCGAAACCATCCTTCGGCTTAGAAGTTTAAAAAAGGGCGACAACAAAAGGCACGTTCCGGGACCATTCACCACTCATCGGCTCATTTCAGTATCATCGTCCCTAACGCACCCGGAAAAGCCCGAATGCAGTTCGACTTCCCGTGCAGGAAGTCGTCAGGCTCAGGCCGAGCAAGACTTAGGACTTCCCCTTCCGTTGAACTCGCTCATGGCTCCAATGGCGGGGGGGGGGGACCGGCACAAAGCGCTGCTGGAGTCAGGATAATTGATGGAGCCCTTTTTGCCTGGCCAAAGGGTAGCAAAGAGTTCGACGGTCCGACCAACCTCAACCAAGCGTCGGGGTCATCGATGCTTTTTGCAGCCCTCGAAACCGGATGCGTTAGGTCCCGTGGCAGCGATACGAGTATCGCTCGTCCTTTCCGGTGTTTTTCGTAGTAGAGTGTTGTTACCCAACCCCAACAGAATGCCTCTCTCGAACGCCATGGTCCTCCGCAAGCGTAATCCTGTATCGGGTGTGTAGCGCCAAAACCCAAAGAAAACGATGATGCGCAGCGGCAGTTGGAATGATTTACATATCTCTCTGCCGGGCGCACCCGAGGTGCCGTTTCTGCCGAACGGACGGCGGCGGAAGCATCTTCATTCGGCCGTGCCGGTGCCGGTGAGTTGGAAAATGGAATGGATACACTTTTCTTGCCGAGGAATTTCCATCTTTTTTGTGATTGCCTTCCGTTTAGACGCGAGGTCGCGGCGAGTGTATGTGTCGCTCCCGCAAGACAAACCGCCCGGGAATGCTAAACATGTTTATCATTAAGTGTTTCGGTGTGTAACTGAAATATGCTTATGGCATGCTTTCACGGCTAATGAAATGGTGGTGAAACGCGGGCTCACGCGAGAGAGAGAGATAAGTAGCGGATGTATTGACATGCCACGGAACATGCTGCACCCGGAAGTGGCGGAAGGAGAAAAGCCAACGAGGCGAGGCAGAATTAGGCGTAACAAAGAAAAACTAACAGCCATGAAACATTTCGTTGTTAACGACCAACCGGCAAAGATACGATTAGTAGATACGCGGAAATGGGCTATTCCACCAACTTGAAGCAAAGAAAGTTGTGGTAAAGAGTCAAACAGCGGACAAGTTAATTTCGTAACATATGAAGTTAACAAACATAGTTCCTCACTTAATGGATTTAATGGATGGACAAATTTCCTTTTTGATCTATTCCTTTCTGATCTAGTATTTATTTATAAAAAAATTAAGATATCAAAAGGTTTAAATTAAATACCGATTAAATTAGTACCACAATGGTTCAAGTTTCGCAAAGGGAGAACACATGTTGCGTTTCCATCGAATTACACATCCTCCTAAGGAGGCTTTCTATGGGCGACGGCTTGCACGGCTTCTGCCCCTCTCTGCATGAGTCATCAACCCGCAGAATGACTAGCAACAACATCGATGATGATATTTTAAAGTGAGCCCGGTTGCCCTGGCTTTTTTGCTCACAGCTTCATCAGCTTTTCGTCCTGTTCCTGGCCTGGAAAGAGTGAACCGATCCAATTTAAAGCTTTCGCCAATTTTGCCTTTCGGCAGTCGCGTGACCAACAACAGCAACAGCAGCCGGTGCGAAGCTGAATTAATGCATGACATCATTTATGGCGCACTGAGGTTTCATAAAGAGGATTTTGGTCTGTCCTCCTTTGCGACACGGTGCACCAGCCGCTCTACGCGCATTCGCCCCATTCCTGCCCGGGCCGTTTGGCGAGTGCGAAATGAAGTACGTTTAAATTAATGACACTACACTACGGAGTGAAAGGACGCCGGGATGGGACTGTGGCCACCTCCGAAAAGGAAAGCACACCCGACATGTGACATAATTTTCGCAAAGTTCATCGCCGAACACGCACGCCCATACCCACACTCGGTGGCGCTATCCGGTAAATTGCATTGCGAAAAAATGTGCTGCATGCTGCATGCTTTCTTCTCCAATCCACCGATGCGCTCCGATGATGTGCGAATGTTTAAAAATTGCCACACACATTGCCACGGGGGCCGGGTCTGGCGATCCCCGCCGGACCCGGGGCGGCGAATGGAAACAATGATGAGAGCGGCGGATCGATTGGCGATTGAGTGAAATTGAGTGCGCATAATGGAGACCGTTTCTCGACAGTGATGGATTAAATTTGATCCGAACCGGAAGCGGTACCCCGGAGGCCTGGATTCTGGAGCAGACTCTTGGAAAAGGCTATCCGTCCTGTTTGTGTGTGTGTGTGTGTATGTGTGTGAGTGGTTGGTCACTGCACAAGGTTAGGTCACCTCCACGCATTGTCAGTCAATTGTTTATGTTTCGACTTTGAAACGATTTTGACGAGAACCTAAAAGTTTGCATCTTGTTACGGCTCCACCAGAAACTTCACACTTGTGTCAGTGTGCGTGCGGCTAGTGTAATAGAATATTAAGTAGCTAGCTTAGTCTATGTTTTAGTTTCATAAATTATACATGATTCCGTCAATAGACTTTGATGAAACTGCTTTGAATTTATTTTAATCCTTCAACGTTTCGAATATCTTGAAAAAGATAAAAAGTGCACATCGAAAAGCGGGACATAATGATACAAGGTTCTTTTGCATTCTACTTATAACATTTTACTTTAAATTTTTATATTATTTTTAAGTAGTACGAATATCTTTAACTTTACACTTTTAATCTTTAAAAAATTAACCGTGAGTAGTAACTAAATCTTACACCAGTGCATCTATTGCACTCCAGTTTTGAACCTTCTCAGTCCTAATGCTTGTTCCAATCGAACGCCTCACCAGCGCTGAAATTATTCGGGCGCCCAAATGTACTTCTTCCGTGTTAGTTAAATTGTTTGAATACTGTTGGGGACATTAAGTGCCAAGATATCTCATTCGGGCGAAGTACAATTTTTGGGGCAGCTAACTAAGATATTTGGATATAACATTAGCACAAAAAATGCCCGGCAGCATATTGTACGGGTCTGTCCACGTTTTTTTGGGCCACAATTACCTCCTCAGTGCACTGCAACAGGACGATACAGAAAGAACAAAAAATTAATGCGAAAATACAACAAAAAGATGTCGAGGAGCGAAACGCTCGCTGTGCTTCAAAGGACACATTAGGAACGGCAAGAAACGTGCCATTCCTATTAACCTTTGTGCACGTTGTTATCTCCCGATCAACGGCGCCTTCAGTCTCGCCTAATGAGTTCGTTTGCGCAGGGCCATAACCCGGGCGGCTCGACCTCTCTGGACGCTGTGCTTTTCGCGAGGACCCCGGGTCGCCCTCTTGCACGCCCTGTCCTGTGTGCTTACCTCTCGCTCGCTACCCCGCAAAGGACAATCCCAGCCCAGAAACAAAATTTGGAAAGAAAAAAAAAAGGATATGCTCCAGCTCCTGCAAGTGGCTCCCTTTATCGCGAGCGCGACGCAAGCCTTTGTGTGTCTGTTGTTTCTGTATTAATTTGTCAGTGTCTCCTTTGTTTTGGTTTTGTCCACGGCCGCGCCGCGTCTGGTCCTTCGTGCTGTGCAAAGCATAACTGTGCAACTGCAAACAGCATAGAAAAACCCCATCGCCAAAAGCACTGGAGCCACTGAAAAAAGAGAGAGAGAGAGCGGGAGAAGGAGAGAGAGGAAGAGTGAGAGGGCCCGGAACGACCAATTTTCTTCCCTTTTTGGTACCCTCAAAACATCGATCAGTCCTTTCGCGTCCGTGGTTCTTAGTCCTTTTGTTCACAGGTTTTGACTTCTCCTTCACTTCAGAGCATTATCTTCTCTCCTCTCCCCAGAGGGTTGATGCCTTTTTTGCCGGGACCTCCACCGAGAGATCCTTTTACAGGACCCACCATTCGGCTGGACCGGCAACGAGCGTACTTTGGAAAATAACGACGACTTCTATGAACAACTTGTTGTTTCGGTTAGTGTCCCTCTTATCGGGCCCAACTGCAACGCTTTGGCTCTCGCTCTCTCTCTGTCTCTCTGTCTCTTTCTTTGTCTGCCATTTGAAATGGCCACCGAGAACCCAATCCTTCACGACCCTCACGCTCTTGTTTCTGTACGCAACGTGTCGGTGGCTAACTTTGCAGCAGTCCGAAGTCCGGCAGGACACTAAGAGGATTTTCGGTCCCGCGTTTTTCGTTGTCTCATTTTAAATACTCCTTTTTGCGTCGAGTAACGGCCCCACGCACTATGGCAAGCGCACCATTAACAACCCTTACCTACAAGGCACAGCCCCTAGTCGGGGGTGATATGGAAAAAGGGATCCTTTTTCTGTGTAAACCAAAAAAAGCGACATCCTCAGACAATATTCACGCAATAATAGCTCAAAGAGAGTGCCATCTGCCACACAATAGTCCTGCCAGATCGATAGTTGGCCTGAGAGGCTGGACCAAACGGACCGAACCTGATCAAGAAATCCATACCGGGAGCTCATTCGGCGAACAACGCACAACTCACAGCACAAGCTGAGCAAACATTGATGTGCCGCGTTTTTCAATTAAAAAACCCTTCACCAAAAACATCCTTGCCTAAAGGAAAACACCATAATGTGGCTACTAGCGCCCGGTAGCGTGATAGTGCCGGTAGTGTTACCGTAGCCCTGACAGTGATCGGATTAGGTTGAGCATTAAAAGACTCCCCGTGGTGCTTTTTTCACGCAGAGCAACCGACCAAGACGCTTGGACGATGCCTGGCTGCCCGCGCCATCACCGCCACCGCCGCCGTCGTTGGGGCCTCTATTTTTGGCCTCCATCAAATTGGCTGCCCCACCTAGCAACACACAGACTGAACCCTTTTAATGGCTTCCTGTGAATATTTGATCAAAGAACTGCTTTGATTCCTCGAGAGCCGTTTGTGGGCTTTTTTCGGGCAGAGACTAATGAGCAAGCGCGTCGTTTGTCGAGCAGATTGTGGCATTATTTTGTCGAAAGAACTTAAGTTCGTCGGCTAGGAACCGTGATAAGCTTGTTATGGTTTTATCCATTTACTCTTTGATTCGCTTTGTTTCGCTTTTCCAACTTGTTTCCTTATTCATATAGTTTTACTTAACTTATTCCTCCATTTTAATGTATTACTTTTCCTATTGTTACTGCTTCTTTTGTTTTCCAATTAGTACTTTTCCACTTTTTTTCTGCTTTTCTAAAACTCCTTTCCGTTTTTCAACTTGCTTTTAACTTACTTGCTTTGATCTATCTTCCTCAGAAATAATCACTTCGGTTTAAGCGCTCATCCTTTGCAAAGGCGTATCCCCGGCCATTTTGTAGTTCACTATCCCGGGCACTCAACAGGATCCCGGTGGGTTGCGCCGGATTATGGGCCCGCGTGCAGTCAACTCGTGGCGAGCATAAAACACCAGGAAAAAGCATAAAATTCTAAGGAACACCTTACCTTCGCTGCCACCCAGAAGGGGCAGCAAAAATCATACAAACCTCCGCACGGTCCGCATGCAGACAAAAGCAGAAAACCATTCCCCATTGTTGCGATGCGATTTTATTGTTTCGAAAATCTTTCTATTATTACTTCCGCGGGTGCACCATTCAGCGTGGTTCATTTCGGAAAATGAATTCATTTATTTTATTGCACTGTTTCGCTCTTTTTGCCGCATCTTTTTGATTCGACTGTTGTTGTTGAGCACTCCTGCTTTTTATTCCCTTTTGCCTTTTGCCAACCAAAATACAAACAACTTCTGCCGGACCGGCCGGAAGTCCTTCGTTCCGGAAGTGCTCCGCGGTGGTACACAATTAAAGGATCCGTTTGTTTTTTTTTTGGTTTTCTCCCTGCCAAGAAGGGCGCAAACGGCAGTGGAGTGGCCTTAGTGCATTCACGCTAAGGAATTGCGGCAAACACCTGGCAAATGAATCCGCAGGGATGCTGCGGCCGTTTGGCCGGCCGGAAGGTTAATGCTCACGGCATTATTACAGCACTAAACAATCGGGGTGCCTCTTTCCATTCGGAGGCACACTTCTTGAGCGAGTGCGCCCTTCTTGGAGAGCAGCAGAGGGCCAATGGCTGGATATGGAGGAGTGAGCACCTTGCCACTTGGCCGGTTTCAAATACTTCACCCCCCCCCCAGGCCAAATTCGGTGGCTTTGGGTGCCGGGAAATATTTCCGTAGCCAACCAACCAAAGCGCGCGCTGGCAGAAGCGGTGACCATCTTCAGCCACCGTTGGGCCGTAGTAGTGCTCGGTGCCTCCACGCCACGCAACGGTGAAAAAGTAAAATTATGGGACCGAGCCGAAGCGGCCTTAAGTCTAACGTCCTCGACCCAGCGATGGCGGTCGGCATGTTTTAATGACTTTTGTAATATATTATCACGCTGGACAACGCAGACCGCTCGTTATGCATTAGCACTGCGTGTTGCTTACGGTTTATTGTTTTAATTTATTGGCGAAACTTAGGCGAACGGCCCCGGGCATCGGCTTTAAGCCAGCCAGACAGAATCCCTCCGGCCGTTCAAGATTCAAGAATTGATATACCAAAAATTATGTTCAAACCATGCGCCAGAAATGAGAACCAGATTTAAACAAGGCGACGTTATAAGACGTTAACAAAGATATAGATTTGGATATAGGAAACCTGTACGGTAGTGGCGAAACTGTTACAGTTTGATTAACCGATGAACTCCCGTTTGACTTGAACGGCTCTGCCGTAATCTTGATCTTGATTGCGCTAACATCCAATGTTAAGTCCACAAAGTACCCATTTAAAATATAAAAAATTGTCCGGAAAAAGGACGTACAGCAAAACGAATCATACCGACCCAGTCAGTGGTCACCACTTCTGAGGTGACAGAGACTGTCCAAAAATAAACATAGTCCCCCGCAAAAGTTCCATACTCGCTCGCCCGCACCCAGTGAAGGATGCGGAAGTCGGTGGTCATAGTTTGCATCTTTGATCTGTCTGCAAAGTGAAGTTCCAATCCGATGAGTTGCCACATTTGAGCAGTGCCAACCGAGTCCATCGAGCGCATTCACTGGCCATCGTATCGAATCGTGTCGCTGCAGCTCCTTGCACCACGGAGTGGAATGATACGTTATTTGTTGGCCGCCCTCCGAACCTACGAGGTGGAATCTGCTCGGTGCTCTGGTGCTTGACCAGTCAGCACTTTGTCGCTCCGTCATCGCAATCGCCCGGTAAAGTGCCCGGCCCGGCTGGGCGGTCGCCGAACAGGAAACTAACTTCGTTCGATTTATTCAGTGTCATTAGAATCTCGCCCGTGCCACCGTGCCCGTGTTAGCCAAGCGGCCACTGGCTTCCCTGGCCACCGGCTGGGGCTTTCAATCGATACAGAAACATGACCGGCAACATGAGCGGCGACCAAAACTCACATAAATGTGGCAGAATACCGAATTCAGCTGTCCTCGACTCATCGAAACAACTTCCCGCACCGGACCGGGGTGGACGCATCAGGTCATCAGCAGGGGACGCGTGGGGATGGCCACCCGACCGTACTGCGCCATTCGCATGTGTTACTCGGTTCCCGGAGTTGGAAAACATGCTTAGTGCGCTTTTCTTGCGGTTCGGTTTCTCGAGACCTCTGGTTATTGGAATAAATGATCCAAACTGCTCCTCTGTCTTCCCTCGTCCAAGGATTGCGGATGTTCTTCGCATCAGCTTTCAATCAGGTCTGCCGGGCTATGACTCCTTCTGGGCTGCCTCGAATGACCGTGTAAGGCTCCAGTTACTCTGCCCCGAGGAGCACCCAGGAATGGGATGTCCTAAAACGTTCACCCTAAACGCTTACTCATACAACGGCCCTCATTCAAGGACACGCTGGGCAAGGATTAGTGCTGTTTGCGAGTTGGGCAGGAGATCCTTGGTTTGTTTTGAAATTACTAGTCAGGGTGTGTTCTTTGGCCAACTTCGTCATATCGATTGCGGATATTAAGCTACACACGATGGTTCCGGTTGGGGCACCCGAAAGAGAAGCAATAGGATGAAAGATGGATGGAAGTGGATTATTGTGCCACCGGGAACCTGGAACCTTGAGGAACAGTAAATATACGCCCCATGAAGGGCCAGCTCGTTCGACCTCCGAATCTGACTAACTTTGTGTACTCATTAGTTCCCTCGAAAGATATGTTTGCTCACGTTGATGTGTCAATCTATTAAGAAGTTAAACAGGTGCCATAATTATTACATTATTAATGTTTTTTTATTTTTTTTTATCAGTGAAATACACTATTTTCAAAATCAAACGAACTGTGCTATGCCTTGTCTGTCATCTGTCATGGCAAACTACTACGAGCGTTGACAAAGAATGTTTCAGTTTCTTTCGTTACATTTTTAGCGTTGTTCGGAAGCTCGTATGGAATGTAGTCCCGAAAAACCCCACACAAGTTTAAAAAAGTGACGAAATACTCACAGAGCAACAAACAACAGCAAACGGGCAGCGAACCGTTTCGTTCCGAGTGATTTGGCTGGCTGGTGGTCCAAAATCGTCCAAAACCGGCAATGGCAGTCGAGTTGCAACTCGTTGATAAAAATAGGGCTTTTTGGCAACCGGCCGCAAACCGGAAACCAGCGGGCTTGGAATGGACCGAAGGAATGGCCGAATGGTAAGCCGACTAGCAAAATGTTTACACTGTGTAATGTTTCCGGATTGCCATTGACCGTACGCCGAATGTAGCGAGAGTGCCGGGTATTTTCTTTCTAGTTTTCCAATTCACTATTGATTTGTTTCCCCAATCGAATCCGTCGCGGTTGAACTCGACGTGAAGCCCGTAGGCGTTGAAAGGAGGCCCTTGTTCGGTCGGTACACGGTCGTCTCCTGCAAACTCCTGCAAACCTGCAGTTGAACTGGGTGGGGAGGAACAAGCATGGACGAATAAACTTGATCCGAACGTCTAACATACCACCAAACAAAACAATCGAAATCCCACAACTGCAGGGCCAACGATGCGTTAGTTTCATAATGTGGTTGGTGATACAAGTTGAATGTTGGGTTTTCGAAATTATTCTGCATTCTAAAGTTGTGGAATTTGATCATTGAAGAAGAATGTTGCTGCCGGAACAGGTCGGCCAATGAATGAAAGGTAAATGGGGAATGGCTTATACCAAACTTATCACGATTCGGTTAGATTGGTTTGGATAAGCGTTAAGTAAAAATTAAGTAAGCGTAAGTTAAAGTTTGTCAATAATTTTTATTATTACGATTGGTGTCAACACCTGAAAAATTATTCAGAAATGTGTGCTGCGTTAAATAAGTATCAAGCAGCTGACGAAACGACCATACGACATTTGTACATCAGTCAGTTACGGGCTCGGTTCCGGTCTTGGGTCCTCGTGATGATGAATGGGCGTTCTACGGTTCTTCTCAACTAACAAAGATCATTTTACCATTCAACCCATCAGCTGAAACTCCAAAACAGAAACAGTAAAGAAAAGCATCAAAGAAAGTGAATGAATTATTTCAATTACCAACTTTCCCTGCCACCATTCCGCGCCCGGGTTGAGGTGAAAATCATATGAACCATTAGAAGCATGTTTTTATCATTTTTCCCTGCCAAGCGTTTCATGTCTGTAAACCACACAAAAAGCGCCCAAGACACGGATGTAATGAGGCAACACCTAATTTAAAATGTTTTCTACCGTTCCTCGGCCAGCTGAACAGGGGGCGGCGATGGAACGTGCCAGGAAAACTTTATGCTCACGATCCTTGGCGCGGCGGATCGGCGGTGGGTTACGTTTCATCTGCCCCGAGTTGGCAGAGTAAGGATTTTTGCAACAGCAACCTTTCATTAGCGAAAAAGTTTCTCCCGGGCGGGAGTAGCTCAAGCATCGTCATGGCATGATCGAAACCGGGGATCGGTGGGACCTTTTCGGCAGGGCGGGCACCCAAAAGAAGAAGGACGCAAAAAGCAGGAGCACCACGTATCGTATGACAGGCTACGGTTACCCTTATCATCGGCTTGCGTGTGCCCGGCGTCCCACTCGCGCTGCAACGACCTCTCCAACGTTCAATTCCGACTGGTTTCGTGCAAAATGTATGGTTTGGTTATGGTTTTTTTTTCTTGAGCGTAACACACTGCGCACACCGCTGGCGGCATTGTTAATCGTGAAGCTAAGCACCGGCAGTAACATGCTACGATGCCGAGTTGCCAGTGCCCAGCGCAAACTAACCCCTGGCCGAAGTAACGTGGCGTGGTACAAAAATACGACGACGCCAAACGATGAGAGAGACAGAAATCATGCTCAAAAAGAGCATTGCAGCATGGCCGCGGTAGCATACTTATCTCCGATTTTACGGTGCTTTGAGCATTCGAGTTGCAGCAACGGCCCCAGGGAAGCATGTGTGGGCAATGATCATCGCCTCGCTGCACCCGGCCGTTGCAAAGGTCAATCGCATCGACTGCAGCCCCGTGTCAGGGCTGGAAAGCCGGGCCGGGGTTCGCTAGCAAAAAAATGAAAACCTAACCGTTATCCGGCGAGTGTAACGCTAGCTTTTACACTTTCCTACAACGCACGATTCGCTCGGTTTGGCGCTTCGGTTTCATATGTTGGAACTCCCATTTTAGGAGAAGAGTTGTGAATGGTTCCCAGTTTTTTTTTGTAACGTCAGTAGCGGCACTAAAGACAGCGTGTGAACTGTGGTAACGACACCGTCCACCACCACCTCCTCGTCCGGGCATCATAAAAATAATAATTCGACTTCGGCCTAAGCGTACCGATAACACCACGGGCGCTCAGTGTTACGGCACATAAATCATCGACTTCGCGTGACTTCGTGTGTGTACGTTAATAATGTTGCCGTGGTCGGTGAGCAGGAAAATCGTAGATAAAAAGTTCATCATCCGCCTACGAACTCCGTCTATTGGCAAGGGAGTTTCATGCGTCGCTTTCGTTCGCTTTCATTTCCATTTGCAGTGAAGTTCCTGCGCGAAGTGACACCGTACTTCCGGAAGGCGAGCATCATCTCCGAGGTCGGCTGGGAACTGCAGCGAGCCTTCCTGTGCCCGCTCGGCCCCAACGCTTCCTCGCCACCTGGAGTGGCCCCCCGAAGTCCCCCGAGGGCGGACACCCGCTACATCCCGCTGCAGCTAACGCACCTGGCGCGCAACCTCAAGTACCACGATCCTGGTAAGTCGACCTGCAGCATAGCACTTTCCTAACTCGTGCATTAACCCTGTTTAAAGGTTGTCGCGACAGCCGACAGCCAGACAAAACACAAATTCAAAAAAAAAAATCTTTATTTTTATCTGGTTTTTCCGCGTTGAAAGTAACGCCCGAGAGATTCGTCACACGTGTGCCAACGTTTTTTTCCAATCGCCAAAACACTTCCAACTTTCTTCTTTGAGTCAATTTTGTGCACCTTTGGGATCAATTTCGCGGCGATCCGTCTCATAAGGTTAATCTAAAATGTTTTATGCTTTCTGTCGACCCTCAGTGAGATTCTTGGCTTAAAAAGAGGTTCTTCTTGGAAAAAGTAAAGGCTTTCTTAGTCTGAAAAATCGATTGAATCGACATACAATAAATGGTTTAATTAATGATGGTACCGTTTTACGCTTTATTAATGTTTAAGCTACACTCTAATTTGCTTTATACTTTATACATAATTAGACTTATGGGATCAATGGCATAGAGGAAAATCGCAGAAAATAAGCAAAAACGTTTTCCAAAATAACGGATTGTCAAACCAAAAATAGAATGCAAAAAGCTCGACGACTAGCTGCAGGTATTGTTTAAAGGATCCTCTCTCATTCGACCGTCCATAGATAGACCGCAAAATAAATTTACATCTAAAACGCCCGGAGGGTTGGGTTTCGGATTCAATTGCTTCGTATGAATCTTTCTATTGACAATTACAACAGTTCATTTCTACTGTTTGCCTTCAATCCTTTTTATCCCCAGCTAAATCTGCAGATAGAGAAAGTTTATGTCTTTATTCACATTATTTATGCTTTGATATATCCGTTCTTATCCAAACCATGACATTTCCGCCACAAACGCCACACACACACACACTCTCACACGAGACGAGCATGGTGCAGATAAAGCAAAGCATAAAACATTAAACTTACACTTCACGGGGCACCCGTTTCGCTGGCCACTGAGGAAAAGTGCGGTGCGACCACTTCAGTTCCGGTTTTACATTTGCTCGTACCTCAGAGATAGAGCGGGAGAGAGAGAGAACGAGAGAGAGAGAGGCACTATAAATATTTATTGCTACTTATGTTTTTCAATGCAAACCAATGCATTCGCTCGCTCGGTGCCCCATGTTGGTAAGGTAAGGATCTGTGCCATTCCATCTGTGGCTGTCACGGGCACCGAGAAATAGTTCATGGCTGGACTGCATCTATTTCAAGCTTCGGGCCGGACTTTCCAATGCATTTACAAAGCATCGAGCGCTGGGATAAATCCTACTTTCAAAAAAGACCATCATTTATGCAGCTGGACAGTTTATGCGACGAGACACAAATCGGATTCGGATTGGGCAGAGCGCGTGGGATCGGTCGTCCTCGGTTTTTTCTTGGCCGCCACGGCGCGTCTCTGGCCACTGGAGCACTAAAGGAATGAAAATGGCTTATCGTCAGCCAAGACGCACTCCACCCTCGGCCCCGGGCCGGCCAGTCCAGTGCCAGTCACTTTCTTCTGCTCATTTGCGTTATCGTTACGACACAGAGCGCCGGACAGAAGCTAAGCACGGGGATAAATATTCCATGGACTTGATGTTTGCCAGCTAATTGAGGGCTCACCAGGGCGCACCGGGCGAGCGGACATCACAGCGGAACTATCGCAGAACTATCCTTCCCCCGGACTGGCGGCCAGCCAGCCAGCCAGCCAGCCAGCCAACCATCCCGAGCCGGAGGCCTTCATCAGCAAATGCCATCATTCGTATTTGCCGTCCTAGATAGTGTTCTGCCTGCTGGCGACTGCTGGAAGACTGCAGTTTTATTATGCACCAGATGCAGCAGCAGCCAGACCCAGTCTCCGAGGCACTCATTGTGGGAATGGACGTGAGACTGACACTGCAACGCTTCCAGCCATTCAACCGGCAAAGACCTTACGGGCGTATGTGTCTCTGTGTGTGTACCGTGCCTTTTGAAGATCCTTAATTTTAAGTGCTTTTTTAATGCTCCCGAAGCAAGGCTTCCGTTTCCTTGGAACACTACTCCGAACCTGGAAATATGTTGCTGATTAGTTTGCGTTCCGATTCGAGCGTGCGTTTGGAGGCCAAGTTTGGTTTAACCTTCTCGCCAAACGGATATTCAGTACATTCGGAAGATTGCTTTTACGAAAATTAATGTCCATGCATTATTCGAACTCCTATTGTTATCAAATTCTCGCTCCATTTATGGCCATTCCTTTGGAGGATTTTTTTAAAGTCTCATTCATGTGTTGGATTGTTACACGTTGAAGACGCAACGTTTTTCATGCATAACACGCTACACATGGGTTTCTCGTACTTTGACAGCAACCAGCTTTGCATTTGGTATCTCCTGCACGTACTGTTGCCGCAATGTTTGGGCTCACATGCAAAGCTTCACCACTTCCGACACTCGCTTTGCGACATGTAAAACAAACACAAGATCTCCCGCGAGCCTTGATCTCCGGGCCCCCGGGAGAACCGGGTCGGTAGTTGATTTCAATTGCACAAAGCGAAATATTTTCCGTTTGTTATTTCTTCGAGTAGCCTCATACGAGAGGCACCATCAATATAATGCTGCCCCGGTGACAACACTGGCCAAATTGGGAACGGTTAGCCGTAGTACCAGCAATCGCAATCCGGCGAATAAAAATCGATCGCACTCGTTTCGATTTCGATGCAGACGATTGGGTGGCAGATTGATGGGGAATCTCAATCCGTCCCGTCGCAATCGCTACCCGCGGTACGAGAGCGCAAATTGTGCCCCAAAACTCGATCCCAAAGACTCGTTTATCCACCACATAATCCAAATGAGTTTCGGGTTCGATTTGCAAACGAAAGGCGCAGCAACGGCACAGGCTACGGCGAAGATTGGCCCAAACGGAGACGATACTCGAAAAGCTGGCTCCAACATACGACCCAACCGGTTCGCCCAAAACGTGAGTGTTATTTATTTTCCGTTCAGCACCTCGTTCATCTATCTTCGGCAGAGTGACATCTAGAACTCGGCACCCTCGGCCCTAACCTAGACCGACCGAAATCGATCCGAGGCGTATCAACTGCATCCGATCGATTGGAAGATAAAACAAAACGATAAATGCCCGATGCCGGTGCTTCGCTCAAGATGAAAGCCGCTCACTGGGGGTGAACCCCCGGGGGCGAAATGGGAACATAAAATCGTAATCTGCTCAATCGTGGCCTCTCAAAGCGACGATGATTCTCGGCCGGTTTACATTACCTTTTCAACACCTCTCTCTCTCTCTCGGTGTCTGGTAGCGCTCGGGACCGGGCCGTTGAAAAGCGAATCTCCCGGGGCCGGTTTTTTTTGCTCCAATAAGATGGACTTCTGTTCCAAATCTAGCCCTTCATCGTGTCCAAACACACACACAGAATGGCAGGAGCAACGGTCCGTTGTTTAATGTACTATTTCTGGGCCATTTCTTCTTTTTGGCCGCATCTGCTGGAACGTAGATCTTAGTCCGGCCCCTCTGAGGCCGGATGCGGATGCCGGAAAAATTAATTCCTTCCAAATAAAAACTAAGAATTAAACATTTGTTGTCCGGTACCGGGCGCCTCCATTCGAGGCGGTTTTCACCGAGCACCTGGCGCCTCCATCGCGCTACAAAATGTTTGCCTTTTGTTTGTACTAGAACCCAACGGAACTACGCACGGCCCCTCGCAACACACAAACTGTGGCACAAACTGGCGGCGGCAACAACAAGTTTCGCGTGCCGGCGTGAAAAGTAGAACGCAGATGGTACGCTGTCCGCTCCGCCGCAGTGCCATGTGTATCGATGTTGAACAATCGGCCGGAGCGGATCGATCCTCGGTCGCTGACTTGGCGGCCTGCTGCTGTCGTTCGCGCGCGGCGCCAGATGATGAGCAGGTGGGTGTGTGTGCCGGGTAGCGATGTTGCAACACTGGTGCAACCCGGCGCTGCGCTCCGATATGCTTGACTGCGGCCAAATTAAAACAGATTCGAATCGATTGGCCGAGACAGCGGCGTGAGTGTGTGCCACTTTCGCAAATAGCCCAACGCTCTTCGTCTCAATCAGCGCGAGAGGTCACCGACAGGCTGCTAGTTCCGGCGGCACCCGTTGCAGCGATAGCGTGCGAAGCCAGGCACGGCGACGGGGCGAAGCGATGGCAATTTAATAATCAAATAATGCATACCTACGCCACATGAGTGAACCCGGCGTTTCGTTTATGAATTGGCCTGCGCCAGCCTTACCGCTCCTGGCCTCGGGGTGGCCTTCTGCTCTTTCCGTTGTCGGGTGTTGATCTGACCGGAAATCGAGAGCACCCGCTGCTCAATTATGGGATGGTATGTTTGGTTGTGAATAATATAATAATGTACTCGATTGTCTTTGCCCAGAAAACAATCGAACAGGTTACATGTTGGCCTTAGGGAATTGTGACAATTGATAAAATTATAAATTATGTTTATTATGTTGATTCTGAACATTTTCAACGCAACAAAACAGTACCTACCGTTCGTTTAAAAATTCAACAAATATTTTGAGTTCTTTTTTTTCAAGTAACCACATCTAATGAGTTTTGTTTTGATTTTTTCGTTTAAACCACATCACCGACACCAGCGGTTGAGGTTCCCGACATGAATGGACGATTTCGATCACGTTTCGGTGGACTTTTGGTCGACTGGATGCGAGTTTGATTACAAAACTTTTGCACCGTTGAGGTTCGGTTTGCCCGTTCCGTTGTTAAACGTTTGCCAGTATCCGGTCTGGTTCGCAGACAATGAGAAGCCATATTTCAAACCTACCCAAAAACTTTGCAGACAGCCAATACATTCAAAAGGAGCGGTGAAGTGGGCCGTATCGATTTGTGATCAATGAACCGCTGAAAATGTTTCGCATTGGTCTCGTCAGCCTTTTACCAATCGCCGCAGGAGTTTCAAGTTTGCCAACTACGTTAGGGAACCAGTGTACCAGACAAAAAAGGGGAGAAAACTAAAAAAAATATTTCTACAAATTATTTGTTACATATTAGTGTGCCAAATAATTTGGATAATAGATAACCACTTCTAACAATCTTCTTGAAAATGATAACAAACTAGCCACCCCTTTCGCATCAACAAGTATCGTTCCGCAGGAAACTCGCTGCGGCCTTGGATCGTCCATGGCTAAAGTGCAAAGCAAATGAAAAATCAAGTGCTTCAACGCCTTTGTCAACGTGCTAACAGCGTTGTCAAATGCCGGAAATATGATGCTAACCCAACCCAGGACCCCCAACCAAGCTGGAAATCGGCAAGCAAATGGATTGGCGTGGATTTGTTTTGCCGTTGTTGGGCATCCTTATTTCTGTTCTTCAGTGTCTTGCGGCCTGTCTCGACACATTTTTAACACTTTCTCAACTAAAGGCTCACTCTTTTTTCCACCTTGTCTTTACTTCCTTGTCATTATCTTCATGTTGCTTTTGTTGTTTGGATTTTACACCCTTTTGCTTCCCAAGTCTTAGCCAGCCCAGCAAAGGCGGGGTGGCAGGATTTCCGGCATTGCAAATAGGCCGTTGATTCGGAATCGATTCCCGTGGAAGCCGACAAACTGTAATGGCGCAGCCGTTGGCGGGATGGCAAGGCAAAATATGACACCAGACGGGGTAATTTCCGGGATGACTGTTACATGTCTACTGCTTCGTCGTCGGAACGGGGCTTAGCATTTTTGTTTGCTGCCACCGTATATATAAGGGATGTCGAATGTTCATTTCCGACAAATTTTTGTGCATATTCTAGTGACTTACTGAAGCTTCTTTTCTTTTAATCGATTTTCATGATGAGCTGCAATGTGGTTTGGAGATCGCCTTCTTTTGGAATGTTTGATTTAGTTGACGATTAATTTGTCACCTCTTCGTCGATTCCAAAGCGGCATGTGAAAGTATAGCCAAGGTAAAACTATATGGAACCATAACTTATTTCGGCGAGCCGACTGCAAATGTACCAGAGTGGAGTGAAGTCCTCAGGGACTTCAAGTACAGCTAAACCTTGGGCTATGCTGGTGATATACTTGTTATAGGTCGAAGGCTCTGATGTAGCTCAGGCTTTCACGGGGATTGAAGGCAACAAGTGTCAACAAGTCGTGTCACAGTCACAACAAACTATTTCACTCACATCTAACGTCAAGACGGTCAAAGCTGGGACTGGGGGATAGAATACGTTCTTTTTATTGAAGCAAAGAAAGATAAGCAAGTTTAGAACAGTTGCAAGTTCGTTCATCTTTCTATGTTTGCTTGAGAACAATATTTGCTAAAGACCCCTTTTCTTTGAAATTGGTTTTAAGAAAAGACTCCAATTTGTCTTCGACTTCTTCGCACTGCTTTCAAACATGTCGTGGAACCGTACGTAAACTGATAAGCCTTTCTTCCCATATTAATCGATCTACTGTGGCATCGTTTCACTCGTTTTCTGTCAAGCTGTTATAGCTGGGGAAAAAAGCATCTCTGCACCCCACAAACGCTAGATCCGCGAACCAACACCCGGCAGCATAAACAGCATCGCGCTGAGATCGTATCTGCGCACCGCCCGAGGGATTACGGCATAAAATAGGGAGCGTAAACAAAACACGGTTCGTGACCATTCACGGGAATCGTGGTGAATTTATTGCAAATCGAATTTCGCTTGCTTGCGTCGGCGTAACTCGCCATTTCCGCCTGACGCGCTTCGACGACGGCTCCGAGAGAAGGATTTGGTGTGCGTGCGATGGGTCGCAAATTTTCTTATCTGGAAAGTGGTCGTTCCGAGCGGATTCGCGTGGAAGTAAATACTTTTGGCCCGAACCGCTCGCCAGATTCGATCGGCAAACTCGAGCCATGTAAACATGACAGACCCAACCCGAGGGTTTCCGAATGTCGCGTTAATTGAGATCAACAAACGCGTCCAGGGTCGGCATGTTTGCTTCTCACTCGCTTGATGTTTGCATTTTTCACGCCGTTTTTCTATTGACCGACCGTCGGCGGGGTGTTCCGACCGTTCGATGCCCAATAACTTGTTGAATGGGTTGGCTTCGAAGCATAAGTTGACGAATTCGCCCAAACACTCCATCCCTGGCCGAGGATATTCCCAGCTCAGAGGAGCATTTTCATAACAAGATTGTGATATTTTATGGGAAAAATAAACGACTGCAACATTTAAAGTACTTGCTCACCGCAAGCTGTTTGCTAAAGTGCACATCATGTCATACCTTCGGACCGATCAGTGCCGAGTTTAGCTGTGCCGTTTGGTGGCCCGGGCTTGGTTAATTAATGCCGTCCACGTCTCGGAAGCGCTGGGCCCCGATAGAGAAAAAGGAAAAGTCAGCGCGCGCGCCCGCCGTGGTACGGTAATTCCATTTCATCCTCTAATTGGCACGAGTTCATTTCGCGTTTCTTGACAATTTAATTCGATTTTGCCCAGCAATTAACGCAAACTGACACGCTGGACTCTTCCGGGTTTGTCACGCCGGATGTCGAGTTCCGGACGGTGGTCTTTCCTGCGCTCCGCCCCCAGAGGGGGGAAGAGTTCTTCGTATTTTGTGGCAAACAAACCGGCAAATCGGACCTACATTGAGACGGGTAGAACATTCGCATTAACCGGAAAAACGGAGTATCACCCAGGTGTCGTTACTGTTAAAGAAGAACAAGATTATGTTAAGTGTTGCCAATCGCTTACATTCGAGTTAAGCAAACATCCTTCTCGTAAAGCCATCCTTTTGCCAGGCAAATAAAAGCTGTTCGGCCTCAAGTGGCCGAGGTGTCATCCCATTTTAATCTTTTGATAAATTAATTTTCTTCACATCAATTCACTACACACACTTCCTGGCTGTCATGTCCGGGGGTCCGGGACAAAACGTGAGCAGTTGCCACCGGCAACGGTACCCACGGTCGGGGGCGAGAGACTCCGAACCGGAACCGGACGAGCTGATTGGCCTCATTTCGCTCGCCGGCGACCGGTACGGGAAGATGACGACGACCACCGGCGTAACTAACCGACTTCTTCTGCTTCTCGCTGGGTACACTCTTTCCCAGAAAATCGTTGCATAGAGCTACACTCACCGGATGGCATCCACTCGTGCATCCTGCGAGCGATGGATCCCCAGGAGTCGACCACATGGTTCAACGCGCTACACTCCGCCATCGGCAAGAGCACTCAGAAGGCGCTGCTGGATGCGAACCGGGCCCTGGTTTCGATCATCGGCGAGCTGAAGCACATCGGCTGGCTGAGCCGGCGGAGCGGCGGCGAGCAGGTAAGTGGAAGCCGCTTGGCTGGGCTGGGCGGGACGGAAAACACAGTGGGCCCACTTTTGCTCCTCGCGCTGGTGTTCACCGGTGCCTGAGGCTTGGCACGTTGCAAAAAGAAAACCGCAACCAACTGCCAATAATCGATGCGCCTGGTGATTATGCAATCCACGTGCACGGAGCCGATCCCGATGCTCTACCGGAGCTGTTTTGCTCTCCCCGACGCCGAAGCGCATTGTTTGCTCACTGCCACCGCCGAAAGAAAGCCAATAAGGGCTCGTCGTACAGTGGAGGCCTCGTCCTAACCATCCCCCACACACAGGCAGACATGCAAAGTTGAGCCGTAATTAAGTGAAACGCCAAGAAACGGCCGCGAGTAGGCAGCCACTCTGCAGCCGCCGGAGACAGTTGGAAATTTAATTATTGCAACCCGAGTTTAATTGGCCATCTGCCGAATAGGGGCCCAAGTTTGGTGGTCGACAATGCACACGTGTGCAATTCATCAATGTGTGGTGTCCGTGTTCGCGTTGAATGATGGCGATAAAAAACTACTCATCTATCGAACAATTCTTTAAATTTTGCATCATGAACTGTGATCGTTTGAAAAACGTCACTTGTGTTAATAAATCGACTGTCAAACTGACAGCTGCAGTCAAGCAATGGCCCAAAGAAAAACAAAATTTCTTCAATTATTATCAATTGAATCAATTATTTCTTTGTGAAATTAACTTGATTAGCTTTCAATCTCAATTTTATCACAACTCAATTGGTATAATGGCGATAGATGGAAGCATTTTCACTTTACCTACTCTTAAAGGCAAAAAGAAACGCCTTATCGGAAATAGGGCAATACTTAATCAGAATGGAGAGATTAAAATCACAATTCATCGATTGACCCATCCGGCACCGTCATCAACTATGGTGCAATCTCACGTTGGATGCATTCCATCTGCGTCACGAAGCTTTCACTGCCAAAGCATGCGAACCTTAGGAAAATCAACAGAAACGCGAAAGTAAAACTGCTAACCACAATCGCCCAACAATCAACCGTAAAAGACGGTGCCGTAAAAAAGGGGAAAAAAGTCAGAGCAGCGACGGACACACCCGAACGGAAGGGACGGAAAGAAAACTCATCAACTTTTATCTTCGGATTTTATTTGACCATTGCCGGACGAAGTTTTCATTGGTCGCATTTTCTTCTTTTTCCCCGTTTTTACTTCGCAGAATGGACGTTCCAGCTCCGAGAGCTCCGACGAGCTGGACAAATGGCAATCGATTTTCGTTGCAGTAACCGATCGAGAACTACGGTAAGTAAACAGCAGTTTTACTGTACGGTTTGATATGTTTTCGTTTGCCACTTTTTCCTATCGTCCCAGCGCGAATGGTAAATTGAAACCAGGATCGGGGGACTCCGGGATTCCCGGCAGAGATCCTGCTCGAGCGAAAGTTTCCCATTTTGTTTTCCACAAAACTCCCGACAGAACAGTGCATCGTAACAACACACACACACACACACACACACACACACATACAGACATCATTCGCGATAACTGAAGTTGGGGAAAGATTTGTTTTAAAGAAGAAGAGACAAAAAATGCCAAAGGCAAAGGATCGAACCAATGGCACTAAACGGCAACGGGTGTCGCATGGTGCGGTGATCGACGTCTTCGAAGAAAACTGTTAGTGAATTATTTTTGGTCAGAACTCGCTTCTTTCTTAGCGTTCTGCCGGTTGCAAGGAAACCTCCCAAGAGCAATCCCACGATTTATTCGGGCATTCAGATGGAATTCGCCTTCAGAGCCCAGAGTTTCTTTGCAACCTGGATCGGCTGTCCATCCGCATCTTCATCATTGCATTAGGGCAGCTAAAGGGGATTATTATTTTCCCCACGGAACGCGTCGTCACGTTCGTTCGCTTCTCTCCCGGTGGGAGGTAGTGTTACATCGTGGGCATCGCCGTACTTATCCACACAGCATCAACCTCAAACAGCGATACCGTGTTCGCTTTTGGTCTGGCGAGAAGTGAAAAAAATACTCGCGATTGCTACATTAGACTACCTTTGTGTGCGTTTCTTTATTCATATTACCTTCAGTTATTGTATACTACATTTTCTACTATTTAACCTTTATTTCTTTTATGTGTTTTTTTACTTTGTCAACTTTTCCAACAAATTGTCTATGATGGGCCCTTTAATTGTCTACCCATTCGTTGTAGCTGACTTTTGCCAAACGACAGCGACTTTTGTCCACTGTTCCTGCTCCACTTCCAGGTTGAGTGGCACGGATTGACGAAAAGTTGACCCTAGCGGGCACCGCAGAGATATGCATGGTTTGATGTCCATACCGAGTGGCAAGATTCGCCCCGTTTTTCTCAATCTCCATTCCGTTAAGCCCCTTAAGATGTTCGTCGGGAGCCAAAGACGGTGCAGGCACTTCGGACGCATGAACTTTGTCTGTCCTGAACGCGGAATGGAAACGAAACTTTGCTGCCACTGTTCAAACCAAAACTGGGGCGAGTCTCGGGATGGATAGATTCGGTTCAGTCGCCCCGTCTCTCCGCCCGTGCTGGAGCTGGCGTGCCGGCGAACCAAACCACAAACTTTCGGGCACCAGAACAACACACATGTCCCTGCGCTCCGTGCACACAAAAACACAACTAAAACCGGTGGTCCGGTTCGCGCTACGAACGCGCTAGCCACCGGCCACAGAAGTCGGGCGGAAAGTCATGCCCCGAAACTCGTGCCCAAGACTCACGGAACTGGGCCATTTGGTGCCTAAACCGTCGGCTTCCGGCCGACCGATCCTGGCCTTTGACCTGCCCTGACGGGATCCGAGAAAGTTCGGTACGTGATTATTCGCCAACCGGCGCTGTTCGACCCCGGCGAACTCGACGCCATACATCGCCCAGAAAGACATATTTGGCGTCCTGTTTGGTCTCGCACGTCGCAAAGTTTTATCAAATGCTTATCGCACGCGCTTATCCTTGTTCGGGGAATCCCTTACCCTTACCGTGGTCCTTCGGCGGAGAACCGGAACGGAACGGAAACGACGGCAAGCGATAAATTACGCATAAAATTTCGCGGTTAATAAATGTCGGTCGGTGGCCCCGCCAGCAGCGACAAGCCGGCAAACGAGGATTGTTGGCGTCGGGCCGTTTAACTTCCGGCGCGCCGGTAACTTCACTTACACACACACACACACACACGGGACGGCAGGAAGGTTGTAACATTTGTAATTTTACAAACAGCACCCCTTCCTGCACCCCATGGGCCGCGATATTTTGGGCCCATCTTGTAGGGCGTCTGCAACGCGCTTCTTTCCGTTTCTGAGACGGCCATGCAGACCAAACCGGTGATGTCTGATGAGAGTTACAAACTTGGGAAACTAATGAGATTAAGATTATAAATGATTTGGGTTGGTAGTAAATTTTGCACTACGTAATTTTTGCGAGCGACGCAAATAATAGGTTTACTTTAACATTCTCAAATTTACTATTCTATTATTATCTGAATGTTTATATTGTTGTCTGTATTTTTCCAAAAATATAAAAAATAATTTGTTACTGGTTTTAGGTAGTTACGAATAGTATAGTATTGATTACTATACAATAATGCGATTTAAAACTGTGTAAGCGACGCAGTTTCTATATTTTTGGAGCTTGTTAAATTACGCCTGGTATATAATAACTATGTTCATAGTATCATTGTGTGCTTTATTTACCTTCACCAATCTATACCCCATAGAAAACATAACTAACTTGATAATATGTCTTCTTGCTATGGCTGTAGCATCCAGAGGTTTACCCAAAAAAGGAAACCCATTTTACGAGAAACTTGTAAGATACACAATTCCAGCAATATCATTACCATTGAGTCGATGCTACAATGTAACAGCTATCACAGTGTAACTGTTGTGTAAGACAAGCTTCCAGGAATTGTTTATCGCTGTTTCCGATGCACGGGTCACGCAAATTACACCAACACTCGCACTCGGTTCCCGGGATTATGTCTGGCTGTGCCGTGTGTCAGATGTGCGGATACATTTGTGGTATCTTGAAGGCATTTTTCTTTTCACGCTGTAACCTGCACGGAGTTCGGTGCGATCACGGCGACCACGGTGACCACACGAGTCCGCTGCTCACCACCATTCCCGGTGCAATGAACCGTAGCGTACAATGATCCGCTGTGGTTGTGGACTGTGGTGCTCCGCTTAGCTTAGCCCAGGACGGGACCGGCAGGACTTCGTGCGTTGGCGTCATGGCGTCGTGAGCTTCGCTCCTTCAAAACGCATCCATGACCACTTACGAATTCATTCCAGCGGAGGCGAGTGGATTAATTTGATTTGTCTGCTCGGTGGCCTGGGACGCCTGGTACGAAATGGGGGAGACAGGTTCCTAATTGCCAAACGAGGCACGAGGCAGTGTCGGTAGTGTGTACGTACCAACAAGTAGGAAATGCATACTCAGCATATCCACCACTCTGGGGACCCTCCCCTTCGGGGTGTCGGGGCTGTCGGAGCCAATTTGAATGGGCTGATGAGTGCGTCCCAAACATGGTGTTTGATAATTAATACCACGCAGGATTTACCAACACCGAAAGCTGCATTCCTCGAACGCAGGAGCGTGAGAGAGAGACGGCACGGTGAGAGATATGCATATTGTTCGTCCAAGGAACCCGACATATTTGGAACACTTTATCAGCAAACCAACCACAGGCCGCAGGATGGGCCCGGTGAACATGTTACAGTTACGTTCTTATCACCCGTCTAGTGTGTAGCGCAAGGTACGCAACCACAGCCTCGACAACTCATTGACTCGGGTTAATTAAGGGGCCGTCTCTCTACATGAACATCCCGAAGTTGAAAAGGGCAGGATCTCAGGGCCGTATTAGGGCGCTATGTATACGCTCGGATTGATGTCGGCAACTTTGCGATCTATTCGTGTAAATGTCACTGATTGTTGTAGATTCCGCCATTTGTCCCAGCCTGAGCTGGAACCGTAATGAACCTCAAATGACTGAACGTCAAAAAAACATAACAACCAGTCATTAGTTTTACATAGCAGAAATTGTGCTCTAGAAGCAAGGCTTTTAAGTTGCTAATTTAATAGATACAGGCAAATTGCTGCATTCGAAGAAATTTGATACAACTAACAGACGACCAAAGTACTGCACATTTTCATTTGGAAAGTGTTTAACCTTAACAAAATTATGTCAGGAAATGATGGTGAGAGAGTCTAGTCAACTAATACCACTGTTTTCAACAACGGAAGAATAATATTTTAACCTATTTGGTAACACTATTTTGTGGACTGTTATGCTAGAATTTCACTGAACGTTTGGATAAACGAAATGTCGTTGCTCTTTCAGTGCGTTCCCCAAGAACCGAGCACGGAATCTGAAGCAGACGGCCAATTATCTTTGCGACGATCGCACCGACGCTGGATTAGGTTTTTAATCAGCAAAACCAGTTTGCCGTAAATTGAAACCCCTCCAGACTTCAGGCTCCAAGCGGCACATCGTGTCCTGAAATCCGGTGACATTTCCCGTGCATTTTCCGACCGCTTCCGAAAACGAGGGGGCGGATTGAAACGGCGCGATAAATTGCCATCCGGAACCGCCGGTGCCGTCTTCGGATTCAAGGCAACTTGATTCCGCCAGGAAGCGCCGCTAAGTCGTGTGCGCTGAATGCACTCACCGCCCTCGCGTTTGGCAGGGGACTCGTGCCGGATGACGTGGGCATTACGTGATTTCGGCGGCTACACGTTTGCCAATAAATCGACGCCAAAGACGGCGAACGAAGCGCCGAAATGCCGAAGCCGAGGTGCGAATGAATAATCAAATATGTAAATATTCGCCGTCGCTACGCCCCTTTAAGCGCCTTATCTCGGAGTTCCTGCTACTCTCCGGGCTCCAGAGGTACGTCGGTGTAGGGTTTCCCCGTTTGGACGGGTCTGTATGAGGAAGCGTCCGCATTCGGGCGGCATATGATGATAAGAATCAGCACGGTTCGAAACGGAAAACGCTAACGGTCAAGGCGGTTTCGTTTGATTTAAACTCGGACGGGCGGTGTATGTTGAATGTTGTGCCACTTGTGCGGTTGTTCGAAACGATGTAGGTGATGGTCCAGGTGTTAGCGCTCGCTGCTATCGGCAGGATGGGTCCGAGTTCGACGTGTTGAAAGATCGAAATAAAGTTGCGTAGAGCTAGAGTATCAATGCAGTCATAGTTACACATTGTTACAGAAAGCAACAGAACATTGACATTGTCTTTGTTGCAAGCCAAGACCGCGCTAGGCGGTTGTTGAGACGAATAATAGTACTTCTTAAAGTACGCAAATAGTAAGAGGGATCAAAGGTGTACATAGCCATAATACTGCTCGAAAAGTGCTAGAAATGCAAAAACATAAATTCATTTAGCTTCGAAAGGGCCCAAGTTTCGTTTTGATTTTCTTGTTTTATAAATGCTTATGCCCCTTTAACATGCCAAAAACAACCCGAACCAGTGGCTTGCGTGCAGTCGCAATCGCTTGAAAAATTCAATTTGCTGTTTAAACAGCGAAACAGCACCTCCCGCACGTAGCCTATGAGTAATGGCCGACGACGAGTCCCTTTCTTTCTGCCCAAATGTGCCAGGCCGGGGCCTCGGATTTGCTGTCTGTCACTTGCAATTCATTGCATTCTGCAGCTCCCCGGGGGTCCTCGAAGCCGTGGGCCGTTCAAGTCGGCGAAAACGAAACGAAACTACTAAACGGCGCTCGAGTGCAATCTCGTCAACGACTTGTGGGTCGCGTGGATAGAATCGAAAAATCTACCCCCAAAAAAAAATCCAGCACACCGCACGAATGTTTCCTTAATTACTGTCAACATTAGTGTTTCGTTTCATTCGTCGTTCGTGGACTGTAGCTTTCGGTGCTTTGGACGCCATTTTTTGTTTTGCCTTTGCTCCAATCTCATCCATTAATGGCGCTGTTACTTCGCGCTGTTGAACGCAATATAGAGGTTGTCGTTTGGGTCGTTTTCGGCTACAAACATCGGTGCAGAATGCAGTGTTTGCACAGTATTGGCGCTGGTGTTTTGTCGCCTTTTCTGCCGACAAATCACACTTTCATCGTTCGTGTCCTGTTTCGGTCGAGCGCCTCCTGGAGGGTGCTGGTTGCTGTGAACGCCCAGATAAGTGTGATGGAAGAGCCACGGTTCAAAGAGCGCAGAGAGTGTCCTCAAAACGTTGGCCATTAAGTAGCTTAAAATGGTGTCGCTTTTTTTTAATATTTTAAAATGGGTGTTTTGATCAAACATAGGAATGCACTAGATGAAGATGAAAATGCTTTCAAAGCTTCAAAGCTTTCAAAATGTCTGAAGCTTGTCTTGTGCAATAGGGAAAGACTCAACGAGGTCCGCTAAATTCGGTTCAAAGTTCATCAGGAATCCATCGTTTCAATCGGAAGCTAAGCATTGCACTAACATAATTTAGAACCTCTTGAAGAAGTGTGCAACGTTAGAAACGCTACGATCAACAACCACAGCCAAACTTCGCAGACTCAACGAATTCTAGAAACTCGAGATCGTGAGTTTGTTTACATACCGGCGACCGGCCGGCGTACCCACGATGAAAAAAAAACCATTTTTATGTTACACTGACTAAGTTGAAATTGATATGTAAATTAGAGAATACCGAGAGAGGCTTCTTTTTCTTGCTATCGAAATTTTTGCTTTTTGAAGCCTCATTTTTTCCATAGATTGCTGCAAGTTATGCGGCCAGATATTTAGCAGCCAAACACACATTGAACATTGTTTACCATGCGCCAGAAAAAGACTATGAAGAGCTCAGCCTCAGGTTCTTAATACATTCCACTAACTCCTTTTCGGTGGTTCTCAATCTTTCTATTTTACGTCTTTTAAAAACGGGAATCCTAGCGTTCCATTGGAATTCGGCACCTTCGGGGCGCTCGGCGCTACGCTCTTTAGCAGCAACATCCGATTATGCCTTCGTCGGTGTTTATAGACTTTTTCTGGCTTTCTCTGTTCCTGAATCACAATCAGTCGCCCATTACAGAACCAGGCTCGGAAGCGTGCGCGTCTAATCACGAAATAATTTGCCGGCCTGACCTGTGGTGACTGCCTCGAGTAATCGTAGGGGCCAAAGTGAAACATGGCGAGCTCTAAGCTCATTAACTGGTCAAAGTTTTCCTGTTCCGGTTGTTTTTTTTGGGGCTTTGGTTTTCGCTTCTCACGTGCATGGTCAACATGGTCCTCGCTTACTTACGGCCGCCGGGTGCTGTGCATCGTTCCGTCAGCAAGCCGAATCTTTCCACGTTAGCGGCGCCATTGCTTTGATACTTAGCAGGAGGGCTACTGCTGTTCGCAGTCCACCCTAATGTGCCCGCCATTCGTTCGTTTGTGCTCCTTCTTTATGATAATGGCGAACGAAGCTTTCACCGTGTGTCGTTTGCGTCGCTTTCGGCGCTTCGGCTTCGGCCGATTTCTTCGCCATTTTGAAAAGCTCATCCCTATCATTGTGTCGTTTAATTTTCTATATGCATGCAAAACCGCGGACCGTCGCCCAGCCTGTACGAGAGCGCCCCCTGGTCGGTGGAAGCATGGAGTAGACCCTTCGAAAGCTGCCCCCTGGTGGCCACTCGGCTGGCCGGTGCCGGCAACACATCGACCGTCAGCTCCAACTCGGTGCGTATAGTACCCGGGCTTTGGGTTTTCTATTTTCTCTCGCTAACCTTTTGCCTTTTTACTTTGATTCCTCCGCCTCCAGAGTACACACTCCAGCGTTTTTTGCATCCGGTGCGGTACGACACGCGGCGTCGTCAGCCATTGGTTGCGCTCCGAGACGAACCGCGACATGGCGACGTGGGCCCGGGTGCTGGTGCAGGGCTGCCACAATGCGATCGTCAGCCAGCGGGAGTTTTCCTTCAGATGTCTGTTTCAGGTAAGTGCAGTGCGCCCATTTGTCGATACGAACTGTTGTAACGAGGTGTTGGGTAGTTCCCGTCATGTCAGAAATGTCATTTTGAGGACTAATGTCCTTGGAGAATAATTCGAGTCAACGGTTTTTCTCGAAAGCAAGCGAATAACCGCCGAATGATTTCGCGCCTAAAGATATGCAATGCAAAGTACCCTGTTACTTTAATATTAAAATTGCCTCGTAAGCTGCCAAACACTGATGCGTTGCACGGTAAACCAACACCCAGCACACGGAAACCAGTTAACTGTAGAGTTATTATAATTTTATGATCAGCGTTAAGCCGACATCGTAGTAGAAATTTACTACCATCCGAAATTCGGTTGCTATTAAAATCGAACCGACCCGGCGTACCGTGCGGAAAGCAATCCCGCGCCGCGGTGTATCTCGTCCGATGGCACTAATCGTTACAACTTGCCGCGTGATCGATTTTCCTTTAATACCCCGCTCGTGTTTGGTGCTCGACTCGGTCTACGATTTAATTAAAACACCTCCACGAACACCGTGCGGTACTCACCGGCCGAAGGCAGCGGGCACACAGTGTCCTGGCAGTGTCCCCTGCGCTGGCGACTCTCAAACCGCAACGCCCAGCGACGTACCACGCCTGGAGCCCAGGGCCCGGGGTTTAACAGGGACCGCTTGGTTTTTTTTTGGATCCCGGCCCGGGGGTTACACAAAGCCGCCGCTCGAGGTCTGCCCGCTGGCTAATCGCCTATTTCCGCTCTGCTCGACACGGCTCGCCCGTCGGATTCGCACCCGCGAACCGGAAAGTGCCATAAAGCAGCCGAGGGAGCAAAGCCGCGCTGGTGCGGGGCAAGTGTTTTGCAATTTCCGGCCAGCCCGGGATTAAAAACCGCCCGGAATCAAATTTTGCGTTCACACCGCGCCACAGCGCTCCAGCGGCACCCAGATGAAGTTATTAATTGGCACGGGGACACGGCACGGTCCTACCGAGGGGCCAGCGCCAACCGGAACCACCCAACTATTGCGGTGTAAGCAGCGCCGGCAACGTACCGTGTCGCTGGCGCACCGATACCATTTGCGCTATTGTCGATCGGGGCGGAAATCAATAGAAGCACGAGTTGAAGTGCCTATTTTTAGAGTGCCTCTCACCAGCTCCAGGGGTCCCACGCGCTTCCGAAATTAGCTTTGGCGTGATCAGCGTGCGAAAACGTGGGCACGTGGCACGGATCTAGGCACACTGGAGAGAGAGCTCTCCGGAGACTGTGGCGGAAGCGGAGTGACAAAATGGGGTTCGGCTAATCGAACAGGAACGCTGCCTTGCGAATTGGGGCTTTGGTCCGCAACTGTCGAGTGTGTGGTCAGCGGAAGACGGTCGCACTATGGCACTATTCAAGTTAATCGCACTTCCGAAGTGCTGCAGGATATTTGCGCAGAACGGTGTTGGTGCTGGGTGTTTCCGGCGGTCTTTCCAGGCTCCCAAGAGCTGCTACTAATTAGCGTGAGAAACTGTAGTCAATTGCTGAAGACTTAGAAACACTTGTTTTACTTCACTTTTCCTTTGCCTTTCATTATACTATTGTGTGCTTACTTATTTTACTTGCTTTTGTTCGTTATTGTAATTTTATTCTATCAACTGGGTTTGTTTTTGTATGATAAACATAATATCAGTTTTTTGTTATTTATTCCTAAATTTTTCCTTTTTCTTGATTTGTTGCTGTCCAGGCTTGAATTGGGTTTCCATCATTTTACTTAGCGTACTATTTGCACCGTTGCTAACTTTACCTACTTTTGTTAACCATTTTTCATTGTCTTTATGTTTGTTGGTCTTTCCTTTCCATTGATTCATTTATTGTCACTTTAAAATGTATTTTGCTTATTGTTTCGAATCTCAACTTACTTACTTCACTACTGTACACGTTTTATTTGCTTTAACGTCTTCTTTGTCGTGTTTGACGTACTTTCAAATTCATCTTGACATACTTGTTTTCTAAATATTACAAACCTTCTGCTGCAAACGACTTACTGTCTGTTTTTTGGGCTTGTTTTCCACCGACACAGGGTCGACCTTGTCAATTAATAGTGCACCTGGACCGTGGGTTCACGCTGCTGGACAGCGGGCTCGGTCCCGCGTCGAAGGCGCTCTGGTCGTTCCCGTTCGACAAGCTGAAAGGTTCGGCCGACGATGGCAACAAGTTGCTGTTTTTGAACTTTATCGGCCCGGAGGAGGGCGGCGGCGGCGGCGGCGAGCTGGTAAGTGGCCCTAGTGGCCGACGATCTGTCGCAGGTCCCTCCTTTTACTGCCTCCCTGATTCTCACTCTCCCGGCTGTTCTCTCCTCTCTTCCAATCTCTCACAGGAACTGGACATGGAGTGCTGCCCGAAGCCGGTGGTGTTCGTTCTGCATAACTGTCTGTCGGCCAAAGTGCACTCCCTGGCATAAGGTCGCCCTACCAAGCTGATTCCAGAAAGGGTTCCGATCCCGTTGGCTCACACCGAGCTTTAGCCATTCACCATGTTTACAGGACCCGGAACCGGACCCAACTCTTGCTTTGATGTAATCTGTAAATATGGTCATCAAACCACTTCACCGCTCCGCCAGAGTGGCCACTCTGTCGGTCCCAGGCCCCAGAGTCAGCACCCGGTCAGTTGGTCAGTTAGTCCGCGCGGTAAGGTGACATTTGAAAGATTTATATCCACAAAGCGTCCCACGGTGGGCCTCCCGCGAGAATCCATCTCAGTCATCCCGGAGCGTAGGTAATTCGGTAGAGCAGCAGCAGCAGGTCGTTTAGGGCAAATGTTTTGTTTTTGTTACTTGTTTGCAGCACACTGCAGTTGTACAGTTCTGTCGTTCTGTTTGTTTCTAGTTTGTAGACGTGTAGCGCGGCCGGAATGCCGGTTCGTAACTTCCAGTACCCTTACTCGTAGAGAGAATGAACTTCCTTCGTTTGGTCAAGCAGAAAACGATCAACAGCCTGTTTTGTGGAAAAGACGAACAGTCGATTGCAAAGATGGGTGATGTACAATTAAAGGAACAGATCGAGAGTCGAGCAAACAGGCGAGGTGAAGGTGCTATGAGAGGTCCCGAAAACTGGCCGATGTCTAGCAAAAATGTGTTTTGGGTGCTTTGAGTGGTGAGTTCAATTCAATGTGCGAATGGTGCTTCTGATTACTGTGCCTGGCGAATAGTGCGATGAAGCTGGTGCTAAGACCACTTCGCCTGCCACATTACGTCACAGTAGCATATTTGAGCAAACGGCCAAACCGAAGTACCGCTGCCTAAAAGTGCTGGTAATGAACATAATTTTTGCGAATGTTGCAAGATTTTATAGCATGAACAGCGACGTAAATTTTGCTGAAAACCAATAGCATCGTGGTAATATTATATCATTTTACAATCTTTAAATTTATTAATTTTATTGGCGGTTCAATTAAAAACGAAGACAAGGAAAGTTTAATTGTTACTTAAAACATATTGTTTTATATTTTTATTGTATAAATCATATACCAATCCTGTAATCCAGTTACATAAATTACGTTATGTTTAAAAATAGTTTTTCTAATTCTTAACGACGAAAATGGTTGCGTAAACGATAAATTCTGGTCGGTAAAACCAATAATATATTTAAAAAAAAAAAGGGGGCTTAAAAGTAGACGCACTTCTGCTTTTCTTGAACGTCTAATGCTGGCCAAATAAACTGAAAGGGACATAAAAAAAGCTTTTTGGCAGCAAAATCATAGCGAAAGCATCTTTGAGAAACCGAGGAATACTTCGTCGATGCGTTACATGAACCTCCAAAGTGTACCATTAGGTGGACGCCGAACCTCCCAGTGTTGGCACATCCCGTTTCGAGCAGCGTCCGGGACAACAATGCCACAGAATGTTGATGGTGCTGGCAGCCGTCCCGATAAAGTGGCGCGAACTTCCCGGTTTTGATGGACTCTTGGGCTTTGTTTCGCCATAAGTTGCCACTTTTATAGTTTTTTTTTTCTTTTCGCCCAGTGCAGCGACGACGAAGAAGGTTTCCCGTCTTTTCCCACATTTGTTAAGTGACCGTGTGCCGTAGTGCCCGTATTTATAGGAATATTTAATTAAAAGTAAGAGCACAAGTCGAGCAAAAACTTTGTCCTTCTCGATGCGCAAGAAAGCTAGTTTCCAGCGCCAGCGGCTGTCGTAAAATCGGCCCCGGGTTCGTCTTCTGCAGGCTCTTCGCAGTAGCGCAGGGTGATGATGAAAGTGGCAAGTTTCGGTCCCCGGGACGATGGGACGTCCTTCACCTGTTGCCCGGTGCAGGGCCAAAGTCTTGGGTCTTCCGCTCTGGAGTTTTTGCAACGTTTCTCTTCAACTCTGGTCATTATTAGACACAAAGTTTGCGATAAATGAGCAGCAGAACAGAATCATCAGTAGCGGCGAGTCACAGACCAGTCACTACAGAGGGCAACGAATGGAACTATCGAACCGACATCAAAAAATACTGTGCATCATTACCTTGGAGCCATTATTGGATTGTTCTTATGTTTTGTATGCATTAGCCGTTTAGTAACAATTTCTTTATAAGCTTGTTCACTGAACCAAACTAAGAAAATCATTGTTTAGAAGAATTGTAAATTTAACTTGGTTGGTTAAATTGAACGTCAACCGAAACCGGTTTACTTGTTATCTCACCAAACCGAACTCTGACGCTGCCCAAGGCTTGAAGTAGATAATTGGCTTTTGGGGGCGCCGTAGATTCTGTAAAGGATCACATTTTAAAGAACAAAAAAGTCGTTGCCACTATCTTCGCTTGAAAGCACACCTTCAGTCATGCTGGCAGCGCAAACTGCATCTTCTGCACTTGCTTTCGTAAACTTTTCAGTTTCCTAAAACCGAGGTTCACCACTCGCTCCACGTCAGGATCGGGATGGCCACCTTTGGTTTTAGATAATTAAATAAACTTCATCACTCGTGCAGCAAAGTCTGCACATTTGATCCTCTGTGTTGTCGTCGCAGTGAATGGCGAAACTTTTTCTGTCATTTCTCTGTCAACTTTCTCCGCTATCGAACGAAGGAAAAGTTGAAAGAATGTCCAGTTTTGTTTCAGTTTCAGGACATCCCCACATCTGACCACGTTAGTTCCGCTAGTAGACATTCATTTGATGAACGAGCAAGAGAGAAAAATAATTCTGTCATCCTTTCGCTTTGCTATATGTATTAAAAGAATGGAAAAGAAAGGGGAGACAAATTACCTTTCCAAATCATTGATTAAACCAAAGTAAAACATCGTTAAGCAATCGAGAGACAGGAATGAAACTAAATAGACAAGAAGTAAATGAAAGCAATCGAGGCACAGAGACTGGCAAACGGGCAAACAATTATTCCGCTGGTGAAAAACAACACGACAACCGATAGGGAAAAGGTCAATGAAAGTCGGTAATATCAGAACAACCGAAACAATGAACAAACAATGTACATGTATCAGAGCTGACGAGCGGGCGCGAAGGTGACGATTGTTAAGTTTTACAACTCCACAAGGTTCTACCGATTAGAAAATTTTGAATTTTAAATAAAATGTCTGAGTTTCTGTCTCCTTTCTGTTCAATCGCTGCGCATTCCCTCGTTCCCATAGCGTGGCGTTTACCGAACTCGTTACCCTCTTTTCAAAGGAGTAAACCGAGTAACGAGTAACTCGATTGGCGGGTCGTTTAGTTGCCACTCTTGCCACGCAAAGTAAAACCCCAAAGTCTTCTACCATGTAAGCATTAAATCATATCAAGTTTATAGGACAAACACTGAACACGGAAAGTCTTATGTGTCATACTAATCAACCATCAACCAACGACGGAACGGCCTGAGCGCGCTGCGTTCGGTCACGGGAGTGACTGAACGCACTGCGCGCAAAACAAAACGCGGTTCCGAAAGGAGCACTAGGACATCATTCCATATTAGACCATTCGCTCTTCATCGTACTATATACTTAGAGAAGCCCACAGGCCCCAGCATCACATGCATGGTGGAGGGCTGTTCTGAGAGGAATCGTACCTTCAAACTAAGAATTGTAAAATGTAAAAAACACACACGCATACACACCCGCACGTCGTTTGTATGATTCTGTATGTTGAATGTGTATAGCATGCGACCGGACGATGATGGAAGCAACCGAGTCCGAGTTGAACATGAACCATTTCTCGCTCTTCACGTATACATAATATCCTACTCTCTAACTCTCTAGAGCCTTCGAAGGCGTGCGGTGGTTCGTTTTTGTAGTCAAACACTCGGTCAAGCGCTCTTGCCGCCGAACGGACAAAGAAAGTAAACGAATTTTGAAACTAAACCAAACTCCTCATCAACAGGCGACCGGGATTCGTGGTCGCAGCGGGGTCAAACTTGCGAAGCCGAAGCTCTGAAAGAACCTTGCATTGACTTAAGTTAAACTCTTTGAACGAAAAATATAAGAAAAAACACAAAACGTAAAACCGCTGAAAAAAGGGTTCCAAATAAATCAAAAAACCAAACAGCTCTAGCGCATCATTACGAATTACGAATTTTCAATCAAAAACATCCCGTGTCCCGATGCTCGCGAAGGAGGCGTTCAGGCAGAAAAGAAGAAAACGAAACAATGATCAAACCATTTTACACTACTTGAGAAATAAAACAAAAAAGGGAAAAAGAAAACAGTGGAAGGATGAGTCAGTAAACAAGTGGCGTAAGTTGTGAGAAGAAACCAGAAACACAGCAACCCATCAGCGAATGCTTCAACAGCGTAAGACGATGATAGTCAACTGAGTGTGCGGCTATGTGTACTGCGAATTTGTCTGTCTGTCTCTGTCTGTCTGTATGTGTGTTCTTCTTTTGTAACGTATGGTGCACTGCTCCTAGTAGATGCCACCGAGGTGACAGAACAAGAGAAAAAAGTGAACAAACTAATCTGAAAATAAACGTGGCGCACTGACAACGGCAAATGGCTTGCAGTGCATGGGCGTCGAGAAATCAAACCCGGAAAAGTGTTACCGAAACAAGGACTGTGTTTACTTTTCGTTCATCCGATCTGGAGCATGCGTTAGCATAGGATGACTATTAACAGTAAGTAACCGAAAGCGAACCGACACTTAAATTAATGTCGAATAATTCGTAGCAGTTTTACCATAGAAAAATAGTTTGTTTCGATCGTCAATCGTTTCATCAATCGTTTCGGTTGCTGTTCGTGTCTTGAGTTCAAGTTTTTTTTAATATAAATTGAAAGTCAAAACTGACTCGAAAACTCAGAAAGAACAATTTCCGTCGCTAAAGTCATTTGACCAAAAACGCCTACTTGATTGGTGCAAACTTGTTTCTAGTAGTGAACAAATGCCAGACATTATTCCATTTTGTTTTTCAGACCCGTTTTGCTCGACCATGCTCAGGTTCTACTCGGTCTCGACTCTTCTCATGAATGAATTTGTGGCTTTGCTGTCACTCTCGTCGGCCCCACTACCATATGATGCTGGCCCGCCCGCGGCAGAGCTTAATTGTTGATGTTTTAATTGAATTTTACGCTAATTTTTTAACCCATCCCCGTGCGTCTTTGTGCGTGTTTCTGTGTTTCTCGTAATTGAATTGACCAATTGCCTCGCGGCCCGGTCGTGTGGTTGGCATTTGTAATTACACATTAGCAACCGCGTTTACAGCGGTACTGATTTTAAGTGGATGCCATTTTGATGGTTCCGGTTCCGGAAAAATGAAAACAAACTAATATTCATTTTTTACCCCTGTGTAGGCACGGTTTATGTTGATTGCGTGGCCTCAAAACATAAATCGATTATGCAGTTCGATGATCACGGCCATTCAACAATATGTTCGCCCCATACGTTGTGGTTCGCCTCCTTGAAGGAATCGAATTTAAATTCTAATTCAAAACTTCAGCTTAAGATTTCATCGGAAGCGCACGATCTAACAAGCCGCCCACGAGCCCAAGAATGGCCATTTTCCGTTGGGAAATGGTTGCTAATAAGCGGCAAACAGGATTCGGGCCGGTTGGGGTTCGATGTCGGAGCACCGTCGATTCCTCCAATCCGGAATCCAATCCAACAGCAAAGTGGTACCCCCGAAAGTGGGACCCCAAATCACTCGACAGAAAACATCGACATCCCATCGGAATGCCGGATAATATACCATTTTTGGGTGGAGGTGACCCAATGTGGATGATGGGGAATCGCTTTGTTTTCTGTTCAAACGGAGCGCTTCTTCGTTGGGGAAGAAAATTTCCCCCAAATCTCTAAGATGGTCTCGAACCGCAAACTGCGGTTTCCAGAAGCATCTTGAGGTTATCCGTTTTTTCCGTCCCTCCCATTTTGGGTTGCAGGATAATCGAGTTGAAGTCGCCCCACAACTGCCGGACTAAGACCCAGGACCCAAAGGATTTGCCGGGGCTTCCTATCATTTTTCTGGCCCACCGAAAGGATTGGATTACGAACTGGTGTGTTGGTTTCAGTGTGTGTATGTGTGTGTGTGTGTGTGTGTGTGTGGGTGTGTGTGTGTGGGTGTGTGTGTGTGTGTGTGTGTGTGTGTGTGTGTGTGTGTGTGTGTGGGACGTATCGGTTTCGGTGTTGCCAACAACATCGCCAACATCAGTTTGCAGTTCGCTGGCGCTGGAAACGCCAATTCACGCCATTGTTCGATCGAAATCTAATTTAAGCTTAATTCATCCACTATCCAGCAGCAGCCGAACGTTTCGAAACCACAGCCGCAAAGGATCATTTGAAGGACTTGCAAGGATGTTACTGCTTTCGTTAGCCCTTTGAAGTACCGGAGCCCGGCGCGTAAGGCGCGAGATACTCGAAACACAGATACACAGCCTGGCCTCGGCTGATTGAATTTCCCTGATCCTTTTTAGTACGGTTCCGGTTCAGTCTAGTTCTTAGTCTGGGCTCTTTGGTTACGGGTTGGGGCATTTTGGTCGCGATCCGTTTCTCGCGCGCTCCGGAAACCCATTAAAGTCCCGGCATAATCCTGCATTGACACTAGGATCGCTTCCGGCATAGGTTCTTGTATGCTTTCACACGTTTTTTTGTATTTATTCACTTTTTTTTTTGCCCAGCTCTGAAACTTTGTACGGGGATAAGTTGCTCCCTGACGTAGTTCGAGTTCGTTTACTAATAGCCCGAAGCACCGTCTCTTGGGCAATGGCAAACTCCACAGTGCCATTCATTGGCAAAAGATTTTCTCTAGAATAGAGATAATTAAAAATATAATGTGCTACTCGTTAGAAAACAGTAATTCTCAAAGCAAGACTCAACAACTCGTTGTAACGAATAAAGGAATAAAGGTGCTCGCGTAGAGTATTAATGGGAATTTTCGGAAGATTCCACTACACTATTTGACTGCACTTTGCGAGTGTTAAATCCAGAACGGTGGTCAGCAACGTTATCGTTGATCAGAGTGACGGGGTTGTCGTCGAGGCTGCTTGAAGCCATCCCGTTTTTGCGCGAAAGCGAACTGTAAATACATAAATTCGCATCAAGTGAAAACGGTAGCAACGACAAACAACGAGAATGGCTATCAAAAAAGAGAAAGATCGCTTCGAACCGAATTAATTACAATCGCTGGCCAGACACGCGAAGTTTTTTTAAGCGATTTCCCTTCGGAAAGTTTGTCCGTCGCTCGGAAAGTTTTGGCAAACGACGAGGGTGAGAGCGAAAGAGCGAGATAAAAGCAAACGGAATCGGTTTGATTTGGCCAATTCCGGCGACCGCGGGCTCCAAAATAAAAATAATTTGCCAGCGCACAAGTTTCGTCAAGCGAAACGGTTGGATTTTACAGATTTGGTCCGCCCAAGCGTAACACGATTCGCGATCAGCCATCGTCAGCCATCACTACTGCGAGTGGGATGCGAGTTTTATTTTATTTCAGTACGCATTTTCATGACCATTTTAAGTGCTTTCTTTTACCACTTTTAGTGAAATTTGTTACCACAAGACGGAGAATCATATGCGCGGCATGTTTTATTGCGTAACATTTGCAATGTGTTGGATCAACTTCATTATCGGTGTTTGAACGGATGTTACACAGAGTAATGCCGCGACTTCGGAGAACACAGTTTCGTGATTACATAATAAGAAGCAAAAACAACAGAACGGTGAATCATACTTTCGAAGTCATAATTTTGCGCCACTCACATCATATTTTAACGAGACAAATGCCAGCCAGACGTTGTGTGTGTGATAAACAGCGTGGTCGACAGGGTGCCCCTTCACATTGCCCAGCTGTTTGTTGGTTTCCCTAAAGCAACTTTTTGCTTTATTTTATTGTTTTTCTTTATTTTTCCCATCAATTTGCTGAAGTTAATGGGAATTAATTTGCTTATTCAAAGCCATCAGAACGTAGCTGCGTCCTTCTGTGTCCATCTTAACCATGGTGTATGCATTTGGCCTTTGGAGCTATTTTATCTTTTGGCCCTGCCAAACTTTTACAGTTCTTAAACAAAACTTATTTCGAACCACCCTGTCAATTTCACACGTTTGCCGACCCTCAAAAGGAGGCAAAAAAACGAAAACGAAACAACACAAATTACTCACCACAAACGTTCGCGTGTGTGTGTGTGACACCGATCCAGGATTTGTTAATGTTTTATCATTATTTAATTTATGCTATGATTAATGAATCGGCTGATGATATTAATGCTGCTGTGTGTGCGTTGTTTACCGATCGAACAGGTCGTCGTTCGCCCATCGCCAGGCGAGTGTATTTCCCCCTTTTTTTTCTTCGTTTCGTTTTTGGTGTTTTATTGCGGATTCAGTTTTCTGTCACACTATCACGGTGGTGGCCATATTTTCATTCAACTCTTGCTGCCTTTTTGCCTCGCTTTTCTCTCGTCGTTTTATGTACAAACCGTGTCCCAAAAACCAACGCAACATTTCCTGAAAATGACAAACAGACCTCCGGCATAATGACAAACAGTCCTCCGGAAAGTAAGGAAAATGTGTACCAACCACACTGTCTGTGTCCTGTTATTTGCAAACCATAACTGGGCTTTCAATTTTAAACCTCTCCTTCTTCAAAGCGTTTCAATTGACCGTACTGCGTTTCTTCGTTTCATCGGGTTAGAATAATAATTAAGTTTCATTGCGATAAAATCGAAATCTAATCATGACGGAGAAGCATCGCTTTCTACATCGCTTTCTTATTAACACCACTCACAAGACGGCTGATAAAGAGCAAAACAAAGAACCGAAATGGAGCGAACGGACACAGGAAAACTACTTCTTCGGGAATAAAGTATTTCTTCAAAATTAAAAACTCTCCACTCAAGTGCGATCATCACCACCGTGATGGCGAATGAAAGGTAATCATCATCAGCAGCCCTACACCCGAACAAACACGGGCCGCACAGCGATGCAGCGAACAGAAGGCAACAGAGGCTAGACTCGAAAATGGTGTGCACTATGCGAAGAAAATGCGAAAAGCTAGTGAAAACGCCCGAAAAAAAACAATGAAAAAGAACTGCTAACGAATAAATAATTCTACATTCCAAATGAAGCGGTGGAAAATTAAGGATAATGAAAAGCAAACGCCCGAGCCTTCTCCGCCGAACTTCTGTACAAGGCCTTGGCCTCAGCTGTGCAGGGCTCAGCGGGCCGAGTAAGAGCTAAGCTTTCAGCATCTCGCTCGTAGCAGCGCCACCAGCCACCAGGCAAGGCAACGTAATTCTGATTTGCGAGATTGCAATATCAATTTAGTTTTATCCGAGAATTTTGGAACCATTTTGGGCACCGTTTCCAACCTGTAACCTGTAACAGGGGAACATCCCAAGAAGGAGCTGCCGGAGACCCTGAGACCCGAAGGAGACCCCGCTCACGGGTTGCCCACATCCTGGCGCTGGTAATTACTAGTTTCGAGTATTCGAGCAGTGCGCCCAATGTTATGCAATGACAAAATACTATCTTCCTTCGATCAAATTACCTTTTCCCTGTGCCATTTCGAACTTGGTGCAATTTAAAGTTGTGAAAATTAGCTCTCTCGCTTCGGTTCGTCAGTGCCACCGTTTGGAGGTCGGTGAAAAGTTCCCCCCTGTACAGGTCGCTGATTTTTCATTCCAGTTTTAATAAATGCTCCACTGTTTCGCACTCGACAGCAAGTGCCATTTCGTAGAACGCCTGTGAAACACTCCGACGGGTGATAATAAATGGCAGTTGATAATTTTCCCGCAAAGTGTTGCCACTTGTCAGCCACTTTCCAGCGCAGGAGGAAAACAAATACTCATCAATCTCAAAAGGTATTACCTCGCTCACTCTCGCCCACTGGACCGGAGCACTCACCTGGACCATTTCTCTCGAGGACACGACTCGTAAGTGGATCATTAATAAAACCGGCCGATTAACGGTAAAAATGGTTAGAGAGCACTGGCGATGCATAGTTTGATTCAAATTAAAGAACTTTGTTTGACGCTCGGTGAGTACAACGTCGTAAGACGTTGAAACAGAGGTGATAATGGAAACAAGTGTCTAGAAAATGCATCATCGGATACTGTACATCCGCACACGAGACATTGATAGTTCTGTGGAAGATCCCTAAGCATCGTTTGCAAGACGAATCGACCAAGATTAGTGGGGTAGAACCCACAAAAAGGTCTTCCCCCGTGAAAGCGTGGCAAACTCTTGGCTCTTGTACCCAAATGGCATTGTTTGTGGCCGCGTCGCACTGGCGACCGCCCAAACTCAAAACCCCGACAACCACGACGACAAATGGAAATGTATTAACTTTTCACTTACGAAGCAATTTTTCCCTTTTGCACCGTTTGCCAGGCACCGCGGCACCAAGGACCCGGGCAGATATCCGCGAATTTCTGGTCGCCGCGATCCCGGAATGGGCGGCGAAACCCACTTCGCCACGGGGAAACACGAGCACACCGAACGAAACCACAGGAGCACACTAGCCCAGGAGTTCTACGTCCAATTCTAAAGTGACAACGTCGCTTCCGTACACGTGTTCACGCTGCTGGTGCTGCTGCTGGATGGTGGAGGGTTTTCTTTTAATGTTTTTGCCCCATTTCCTCCGTTTGGTCCCGCTTGCCGAACGCAAGACAAATGACACGGGTTATTTATGTTTACTTTGCCCACAAATATTTCACCACGCCCGGGTCCCGGCGTGGCGAGGGTTTGTTTCTCGTTATTTCCCTGTGTCGGTTGTCGGTGACCCGAATGAACCACGGTTTTCCGTAGTCCACTTTTGCATCTTCCAGCGCCCTCTAGAGTATCAGTCGCGTTATGTTAGCTTTGTGAAACTATTTTTCATTTCCGGAGTTCCGGAAACGGGACAAACTCTTATCGATTTTCGCCTTGCTTCGGTTCATACCTGTCGTCTTTCATTAGCATCGGTTAGAATGAGCCTTAAATTTGACAAAGTAAGACAGAATGTTGAGTCCCATTCACGCGAACGATGTATACTGTTTTTTTGTGTTCATGATTTCCAAGAATTCAATTGGTTCCTATAATTTAATACGAAGCATTCAATTTTTAAGTTGCATGTAACAACTGAGAAACACAACCCTAAGATTACATATCGTCGACGGCCTCAGGCGACGCTGGCTAAATATTTCGTAGTAAACATTGCTAACGTCATAATTAATTACACACCGCAGGAAAATGTTGTAAGTTTGGTAAAATATTCCACGAACTAGAAAGCTTTCAAACAAGAATAAACAGTTGTCCGTTATGTGGTAGTTGGAACATATTTTAGATCGACTAGAAAATTCTGCTGCTAGGAAGGTTTTCGAATCATTCGGCATATTACCATCGCAATTTCTTAAGCTTTCCGTACGCGTATTCGCCGTCACTTCTGTTACCAAAAAGAAAAGCTTCATTTAGCCTGGCATTTGATTTACACTCCCCCACCGGCACGAACCGTCCGTGCGATGGTAGAAAATTGAATTTAACAATAATACGGTTTGTCCATCGTCTGCCGGTCGGACGCGATGTGGCTGGTTCGAAAGAACAGCTAATCTGGCTGCAGGCCTCCTTTTTAGACCAAGCAAGAAAGACAAGAAAAATGCTCCACACCAATTGGCGTGCTCCAGCACGCTCCGGACAACAAGGTGGACGGACGGATGGATGGATAATCTCCTTGGGGACGTTCCCGCGAACCGCCCTGGCACAGATTGCTGGTACACCCGCCCCCGTGCCCGCCCACGACCACCCTGAGCGGGGCTGGGCGATTCTAACGGCCTAATCTGCAGCAAACGAACCGACCAACCGGAACCACCGGACACCGGCCCAGAGGACGGTGGAAAGTGATGCGATAAAAAGTCCCCGAGGAAATTAAACTTTATGGATTTTCATATTAAAACAATATCTCATAAGATAAACTTCGCCCACCCATCGGCCGACGGCTGGGCGCGTTGTGCGGATTGAAAAATGCTTCCCTCCCCAAAAACAATCGAGAGGCTCCTGGGTCCGGGACTGCCGTGACCGGGGAAACACCAGTTTGCAAGAGCCGTGCCACATGCATTCCATGGACCGATGCACCGGAAATCTGTTGGCAGCCAGTTCTATTCCGATTTCCGGCATCAACAATTTGTATGCTGCCGGCACCCGAGTGTGTGGGTTCTGGAACGGTTTAATTATCTGTATAATTGCATTAAAATATGGCTGTCAGTCGCAGCCTCCGAATCCGTAACGGGCATTTGGCAGTGAAAGGCTTCTTGGCTTTGACAGCGAGTGGTTGGGCGGCAATCTTTCTTGCGATTGTTTTATACCGCTTATTTTATTTATTTTATGGTAAATAAAGGACAGCCTTGTCTTGACACAGTTTTGTCTTAGCTGTGATCGTTCAGCGATAAAACGAATAAAGCGATTGATATTTGATTTCCATTGTCCACAAAAGATTGGGGAAAAAAATACCAAACAGAAGAAGGCAAAAAGAAAAAGCTATAGCAAAATGACGCTTCGAGTAAACGCTGGAGTTCCCGTTTGAGTTTCATAATAAAGGGGTCTGAGTGGATCACTGATAAAGATGAGGAGTTCTATCGACACGGAATCGGGGAGCTACCTAAAAGATGGAAGAAAGTAGTAGCTAACGACGGACAATACTTTCATTAAAGTAGTCATACGTTTTGTTGTTGAATAAAAACGACAAGAATTAATTCAAACGCCTAATATATTTCTAGAAAACACTGAAAAGAAAAATATAAATGTGTGACATTAATTGTAAAATTGTAAATTTATACCAGTGGCATCTGTAGAACCTAACTAACAGGGTTTTCGTTTGAAAAAAGTATCAAATTGTTACGCAAAACAGGACCATTTCTTTGGTGTAATTTAACTAAACTTTTGGCAAGTTTCACCGCCGTGTATAAGCTCCACCAAATTCTGACCTAAGCAATTCTGAGCAATTCTGAAACCTAAGTAAAACCGATGCCTATCGATGGATTATTTTTACATTTTCCTTCAAATAGAGCGGACACTTCAGATAAGATGTTCAGAAATTCTTCCCAACCGTTTTGAATATAACTTTTCGCCGATCGCCAATTATTGCCCGCTTTGCTGAAAGTCCGTCCATCGTCACCTGATCCTGACATACTTTACAAACTCGAAAGGTTAAAAATATCGCTTTCTTTTCGGGCCAAAATCCACTCGGAAACCAAACTCCCCAGGAGATCACAGCCTCGACGCTCCCAATTGGCTGTTTCGTGATTTCAGCAAACCACTCCCGACAGCATTCTGGCAACTATTTGTAGCGCTCGGGCAGCCCTCATGGGCCCACATCCCTAAGCGCCGTGATTGATGCCGTGTCACTAAACGCTTTCGACCCCAAAGATCAACCGGCCGCCGGCTGCGGATAACATTCATCGCCTGCCGGCGAAGGACGGGAGCATAAATTTCTGCGAAATATCAATAGCATTTCATTGGAAATTCCGCGTCCGTCGCCGTTTGCTTCCTGAGCATCGCCTGCGGTGGCGTAGCGCCTGAGCCCCGGTCCCGGCCCCGGCCCCCAACTTTGAACGCCACAAAAATGGTCACGCTGTACGCGCGCCTCAAATCGCTCGGCGTTTGTTTTATGCTCCGCTATCTGCGTGTCGGTGCGTGTGTGTGTGTGTGTGTTAGTTGTCATCGAACACCGATATCAGGATTCCCATAATCTTTACCCCGGTCCCGGTCCCAGGACGAAAGCCCCCGAAGACCCCGGCCATTATTGACATCTGTAGCCGGTGTGTGCCTCTCCCGAGTGTATTCGAAGCATTTCCGCTTTCCGAGCCGAAAGGCATCCGCTCGCCGAAGGCATTTACAGCGCCTCCAAAGTTTCCCGACCAAACCGACGGAATGTGCGCGGTGTGGCTGTGACAATGTTGGCCGCGCGAGAGGGACAAAGCTGGGGCGTAAAAGATTTAAATAATATGCTGCTCTACCGAAATGGCAAACATTGCCCCACAGGACTCACCGCCCCGAGCCTGGAGGTCCTGCCGACGCCGACCGGAATCTGATAGTGAGACAGCCCAGCAAATCGGAATCGCTCACGCGGTTTTCGGATCCGGATCCTTAGGCGACACATTGCTCAGCGGCATCACCCAGCAGCAGATTTTATTGGCTCCAAAGTGTGTTTCTGTATTTTATTCGCGTTCTTTGTTTTCTGCACTTCACCACCGCCACACCAGTGGTCGGCACGGACCGATCCAGGCATACATATTCATGATAGATAATGATAATAATTCCTGACACATCAATAACCATCAATATCGCATATCAATAATTGTTTTGGCGTCATTTCGTTCACTGAACTTTTGTCCCCGCTTGTGTTGGTCGATTTTTCGGTCAGCTGATCGCCATTGTCGCCGTCCGGGCACTCAACACCAACACTTCCCACTCACCGACGTCACTCATCACTTCCTCGACACTATCACTATCGCCATGACTGATACCACGGACATCACTACGACTAATACCTGTTCGGCGTGCCGGGGAACCCTTGGCGCGGACGATGTCGCATACCATTGTGCCGGATTCTGCAACGACGCGTTTCACGGCAAGTGCCTGGGATTGCCGCAAACATGCCGCAAAGAGCTGTTCCGCAACCCGCAGCTTTTGTGGGTTTGCCCCAGCTGCTCGGTCATGTTGGAGGACGGCGCTATGCGGATGAAGAGTGTTGTTCTGCGTGGGTTGGACCCCATGTTTGATCGGTTGAAGAGCGACATTCTGGCTGAGTTCGATCGCCGGTTCTCTCGCCTGGTAGAGTCGTCTCGCTCTCCTGTCGCCGTCGCCGATCGCCGTACTGATGCCTTGCATGCCGGTGCGACAACCGACACCTCATACGCTGCCGTGACCAAGGAACGCACGTTGCCTGACCGCCGCCACGAAGCCACCGCGGCTTCACTTAAGCCTCCGCTTGTCGTCGGTACTGCGCCGAAGCAACTAATTAAGACTGTCCCTGCACCCCAACCCAGGCTGTGGCTCTTCATTTCGCGTCTGTCGACGGACACTACCGACGCGCAGGTTTCTGACATGGTGTGTCAGTGTCTTGGTGACACGGATGTTGTTATCAGGAGGCTGCTTGCGAGAGACCGTGACATCGCATCTGTCTCGTTTCTCTCTTTCAAGGTCGGCTTACCTCCGGCCTTGAGAGAAAAAGCACTCGATCCGGCGACGTGGCCGGCTGGTGTCAGCTTCCGTGAGTTTGTTAGCAAGCCCCGGCCCAACATACCTGCGTCCGGGTTGACGTCATCTCCCGTCCCGGATCAGATGTGTTTCACCAACCTGAGTTCCATGGCAAAATCGTTGACGCCGCCCCGTTTCTCTGCAATGGCACTACGTTTTGGCAACCGATCGTTCGGCTCGCCCACCAATCGGTGCAAAAGGCCCCGTCCGGACAGCGCCTCGAATAGTAACGACGATATAAATGTCTGACTGACCAGCGAATGCAATGCACCACGCCGCCAGACTTGTGATGACTCTCGTGAGCGCCCGCAACTTAATATATATTATCAAAATGTCCGTGGTGTGCGTACCAAGCTCGACGCTCTCCGGTTATCGATCACGGAGAACGAGTACGACATTATTGCCCTCACTGAGACCTGGCTGGATCCGGCAATCCCTTCGTCTCTCTTCGCCTCTACTGACTATACTGTTTTCCGTTGCGATCGCAATTCCCTGACCAGTGATAAGCGTCGTGGCGGCGGCGTTCTTGTTGCCGTCGCCTCATCGATCATCGCTCGTGAATTACGCTCCCGCGCAACGTCACTGGAACAGCTCTGGCTCCAGATTCAGCACGCCGGTATGAAATGCATCTTTGGAGCTGTCTATCTACCACCTGTATTTTGCACATCGCCCACGGTGCTAGATGCTTTGAGTGCGACTATTGGCGACTTTCTGGAGCAGTCGAAGCTGGGTGATCGTCTGCTACTAGTTGGCGATTTCAATCAGCCGGTAGGTCCGCAGGGCTTCTGCAACCACCAATTTCGCGACCTTCTGAGTCTACATGGACTGGTGCAGAAAAACACGACACTGAATGCTCGCTCACGCATGCTGGATTTGGTCCTGGTCAACGAAGAACTTGATAATGAAACGCAGGTTGATGAGTCCCCAACAGCGCTTCTCCCATGCGACGTTCATCACCCGGCACTGCTAGTCAACATCCACCCGAACCTGAACAGCCCAGCGCAGGTCCCATCGCTGGCTTCAACCCGTGTGCCAAACAGGACTGGTCGGCTTAACTCTACTCTTGGACTCAACTTCAAACGTACCGATTTCGAGCAACTGCGAACCATGATCAACAACTTTGACATTACCACTTTATTAGTGGGAAACATCTCACTTGACGATGCAGTCCGCTGTTTTACCGACCACCTGACATCAGCCATTAGAACCTGCACCCCTTTGGCACGGCCACCGAGCACCCCTCCGTGGTCAAACACGCATCTGAAGCTCCTGAAGCGACTAAAGAGACTCGCGCTACGACACTTCAAGCAACAACGTTCCACAACGAATCACCAATCGCTACGCTATATTAGCGGTTTGTATCAATCGTACAACCGCTTTCTGTACCACAAGCACCTCCGGGGTGTGCAGTACAACTTGAGAAGGAAGCCAAAGACATTCTGGAGACACGTGAACAACTTGAGGAAATCCTCCCCAACGCCAACGACGATGTCCTTCAACGACGTCACTGTACACGGTCACCAAGAGGTGGCTGATCTATTTGCGACTCGTTTCTGTAGTGCATTCGGGCCAACGGTAACCGATCCGGCTGCAATTGCCCGTTCAGTCAAAAATGTTCCTCATGGACAACTACAATTCGACACCATCCACGCCTTTAGCGTCCCCTCTGTGGTTAAGGCATTAGACAGACTGAAGCCGTCGTATTCCCCAGGACCAGATGGCATCCCTCCCATCATCTTGAAACAATGCCGCGAATCCGTCGCTCCAGTCTTGTCGGCGATTTTCAATGCATCTATACGATCTCATGCCTTCCCGGCTGCATGGAAAATAGCCCACATGGTACCAATTTTTAAGAAGGGCAACAAACAGAACGCGGCAAACTATCGCGGTATTACGTCACTCTGCGCCTGCTCCAAAATATTTGAAATGCTAGTGCATGAGGAAATGCTTCTGAGGCTGCGATCGGTCTTAAGTCCTAACCAACATGGGTTTCTTCCCAAGAGATCCACCACATCCGCTCTCACCGAATTTGTGACGAAATGCAAGACCGCAATGGACGTGGGACTGCAAATTGACGCGGTATATACTGATTTGAAAGCGGCCTTTGATCGTGTCTCACATGACATCCTAATCGCGAAGCTAACAAAACTGGGACTTTCCCCGGCTCTAAGTCAGTGGATACGCTCCTTCCTAACCGGTCGTACATACAAAGTCAAGGTATCATCCTGCTTCTCTAAATGTTTTCCTGGCACTTCCGGCGTACCGCAAGGGAGTAACCTTGGACCTCTTCTATTCATTGTGTTTGTCAACGACCTACAATACGTGCTGCACGAGTCAAGATTTATTATGTACGCTGACGACGTGAAACTCTACGCCATTATCAGAAACCCCGCTGATTGCACTGATCTCCAGGCTGATCTCGATTCGTTCACCAGCTGGTGCGCACTAAATCATCTGGAGTTGAACATCGCCAAGTGCAATGCGATCAGCTTCAGTCGCTCCCGCCAACCTCTACTGCACGCATACAGCATCCGCGGGGCATTAATTGAACGCACTAGCTGTGTTCGGGATCTGGGAATCCTACTCGACGACAAACTTAGCTTCATAGAACACTACGAGCACGTCATTGCGCAGGCCAATAGGCAGCTAGGACTGCTATTCAAAATCGCTAACGGGTTCCACGATATCCAATGTATTAAGGCTCTGTACTGCAGTATAGTTAGGTCTACTGTCGAATATTCAAGTGTTGTCTGGTGTCCGTTCTCTGCCTGCTGGAGTGAGCGAATCGAGCGTATTCAGAAAAAGTTTACCAGATTTGCCTTAAGGAAAGTTAATTGGTGCGCGTCAGGGCAACTCCCACCATATCGTACGCGTTGCCTCCTCCTTGGCCTTGAGAGGCTCGATGATAGGCGGGCCATCGCTCAATGTTGTTTCGTGGCTAGCCTCATCAGTCACAACATTGACTCTCCGGTGCTTCTCTCATTACTCAACATTTCTGCGCCGTCGAGAGTTCTAAGGAATTACTCGTTTCTGACTGTGCCAACGCAGGCGACCAGATTCGGGCAGTTTAGCCCTTTAAACTTCATGTCAACCAGGTTCAATCAGGTGTACCATTGTTACGACTTTGACCAATCTGTAAGCGTGTTTCGTCAGCATATTCGTTCGGTTGCGTTTGCGTCTGATTTGTGATTCTACAATCTGTGACGTCCAAGTATGTTTAGCTTTAAGCGAAATTTGTACCTTATTTTATATATTCTCCTATTAAGCCTGCTGGCCCGTAGGATGATTCTAATAAATAACAAATAACAAATAACAAATATTCCGGTCGGTTTTTGTCCGTGACGATGGCTGTGGAGAGCATTTTGAATAATTCCCTACTACCGAGGAAACCCAGCGAGGAGCCGGCCAGTTAGGTGGAAATCGACGTCGGCTAGCGGCACAGTGGGGAGATAGAGGGGGCTAATGGGTGTCCCGCTCCCGGGCGGATGGTCAGCTTGAGTGAGTGCCATAATAAAACCAAAATTAATAGTATCGACCAGTAACACGTTATCGGGAAAGAATGATGAGATGAGTAAAGCATGTCCATCACTTCACCCTCCGAAGTGCTCCCAATTAAACGACCTTGAATTAAAGATTAACATAAAGACTTATTGTCTTACGAAAAGAAAGGTCCTTCTTGCTATTTCTGCGAATTTTGTGTGGTGCACGTTAGCTTTATCGGCCTTATTTGGCCCTATCAACTACGACTAGTTTACTATTCATGTTCGAAATGAGGCCCAACATCAACAGAAACTAGAACCAATTGTGTCAAACGAAAAAACGAACGGTTTAGCGTTATGTTTGTGAATTGAGTTTTAGATAAACGCCGGAAAGTATGCAATCCACACTAATGTTCCAAATTAACTCCAATAAAATATATTAACAAACACTAGTCAATACAGCTTTTTAGTAAAAGTGAAGTCAAGTAAACGTAAAGTAACGAATTGAAAAGTTTTTTCAAATTTATCGTTTATTTTTCGTTTGATGATCGCGACTAACGGCACGTGATAGCCAAATGATGTTTAAAAAAAGGGAAAGCCGGAACACACCACGTTTTCCACAGCTTACGATAAGACGTTCCGCGTGGCGCAGATGCTGGTTGTGAATCATTGCAATCTGCTGCTGGCCACTCTACCGACCGCTGTTGCGCTCTCATGCATCATCGACCACCAGCAAAAACTCGCCACCAGCCAGTCAGCTCATTAGCCTTTACTACCGCAGCGCTAGGCAACCGTAACCTTCCATTTGCGTAACTGGACTACATAAATTTGCGGCACAACACAACAAACCCATTTTCGGCTGGGGCCGTTATTTTCAATTTTCGCTCGCACAGTGTCACCCGATCCGTGGCCACCGGTCCGTGGTCCGCTGCTCTTTGTGAGTATCACCGGACACCCGGGTTGAAAAAAGTAGTACATGCACAAGCCCCCCCACTGTGACTAGTCGCTGAAAGTTTTGCCAGCGGATTAGCCTAAAAGATGGCAGCCGGAAACGCCGGGAGCTGACCAAAGTCACCGTCAGCGTGCATTATGATTTTGCTTTTAATCTCCTCGTTTTAATTTGATACAGTTTCCTGCAGAACGCCAGACAACGGACAACGTTGCTACTCTGCTGCCCGCGGTTCGCCCAAGACATCGGACCAACGGACGAAGAAGAAACCTAACAAGAGCCAACATATGAGGCCCACTCAGCTTCGGCCTCGGCCTCGGCTTCCGCAGAATGTTAATCGGGGCTGCGGCAGTGTCAGTGTGTCACCCGGAAGTGACCGGGGAAGCCACCAGCACCAACACTGACCCGTCCCCTTCTCTAGAGAACAAGTGACACAATAGTGCAACAAAAATCCCTTTTTTGTTTTGCATAAGCCCGTGCCGGGTGCATCGTGTGGAGTGCATTTTGTGGGTACGAACAGACCCCGGTCGACGGGCTAGGCCAAGGATATCCATCAGCAAAATGGTGTTATGAAAAAGTGTGTACAACATGATGCCCTAAAAACACCTCAGCAAATGATCACTGTGCTGTATGCATGGATCCTGGGAATGATAAGCCCCGACGGTAGTGGAAGTAAGTGGAGTCTTTAAGAAATGGCTTTCCTTGAATTCACTGCGAACCGTAAAATATGTAAAAACTAGTAGCAAAATCAATCCACAGGAACCAGCTTGTTCGGACAGACTTAATTCCGGAAAATAGAGGTTAACTTTTGAAATATTATTATTCATCACATGGCTGTTAGGACCCTCCGTACCATAAACTTATCCCCAGAAGGATTTCTTGTGCTCCTTCTTGATAAGTACCGTGAATGGAACGGGTTTCTCGACGTAGACTGGATGTTTCACGTAAACTGGGTACGGCTTCTCGACATGAACTGCGTATGGTTTCGGGACCTCGACGTACTCCTTCTGGTACACGGGAACTTCCACTGGAACTTTCACCTCCACCGGATAGGGACGATCCACGTGGACTGGGACCTTCCGTTCGACGTACACGGGAACCTTCTTCTCCACAACGACCGGGACCTTCTTTTCAACCTCAACTGGGTATGGGACCTTCACCTCCACCGGGAAGTGCTTTTCAACCTCAACAGGATACGGGACGGGGACCTTCTTCGTGATAACTGTCTGTTTCACTTCCTTGTGCCCGTAGTCGTGTCCATAATGGCCATGGTCGATTTGATGTTCGTAGCCGTAGGTTTCGTATGATCCCTGATGACCCGATCCCAGCTCCCAGAGTCCGCGCTTTTCCTTCTTGGAACTGTCGACTGCCGCCGCACTGGCTAGGGCCAAAGCCATTGAGAACACAACAAACGCCTGGCAAAACACGTTGAAGTAAATGGTACACAGTAACTCGAACGCACGAATGTCAGTGGATGTAACTTACCTTCATGTCTGCCGAATTGATGTCTACCGTGCACACGTACTGTAGCGGACGATCACAACCGAATGATACGTCCACGGCCACCGATCTGTGGTTTTTATACGAATCTTATGAACGACTGTGCGGGGCTTCAGATATTGTCTCTCTTTCCACACTCCAAAGTTACCTCACGTTTGAAGACCCCTTTCCGTTCGCTCGCACACACGCAAACCCTTTATCTCCGAGGCTCCGAGTGCTCCGAAATCGATCAGATCAGACGCTCCCAACCTCAATTTCTTTGGCCCACGCTAAAGTGCACAGGAAGCTTGGTGGCGGCTCATCGTGATGGAAAGCGCATCCGAGCGAGGCCAACGAATGGTGGCCGGCTTGGGGGACTGATTCGTGGGTCCGATATCGGCGGTCTTACTAACCGCCAAGGGGTCACCAAGGCGTTGGCACGAAACCACAAAATACGTAACATATCACTTCATCAATTGCGCACACGGTGGCGGCTCGAACGGGGTCTGAATTGTGGCACTATTTGCAGATTAAACAATTGGAAATTTCTTTTTCGTGGAGGTGTGTCGTCTGGTAAAGTCAGTAGACACGGCCAGTGAGCACGAATCTAGTACCCAACCAGACTAATGACGGAACTTCACTCAGAAGTCGTTGTGAAATTTACATCCTTATTTTCAAGGTCAAGAGTGATAAAGCAGAAATAGTTCCATATGTATATAGTGTTCAAACAACTAATTGAAGCGAAATTAAATACCGCCGTCCCACATACTGTAACTGTTAATCATATTAATTGATAAATATAAAAAACTGAAAACAAAAACAATCAACTAAAGCGAGGCAATCAAATCAACTCCAATAATTGATCGATGTACAATATTATATTACAACACAATTTAAATGTTATATTTTAAAATAACAACTGTTTGCCAAGTGGTGGATTCCCGTTTTGCTGGTTTTCACTTCTTCTATTTACCCAATTAGTTTATGTCTATAGCAAACATTGGTTATTCTTTCATTTCTATTGTTTTACTTAGCACCGCTGCTTACTTATTTCGTATATTTTACTAGTAAACTACAAATCGGCACAGCTTACTTATTTTCCGTTTTTCAGACACGAATATGCTTTGTTTTGCATGTTTTTTGTTTTTTTTTTGTTATTCTTACAAGAACGGACTGGGCCGACTTTTATTTTTGTGTATTGTAATGTTGATCAAAAAGCCATCTTTAACCTTCGTGAGTGAGAAAATCGACTACATTGTTCTAGCTCCAATTACTTTTATAAATAAAGTTCTTACGTTCACAGATTAATGATTGAGAACATTGCTGAAAGCTCTGTTCCCTAATTTGTTTGGCCAAAAACTATTATAAAGAATAATCGCAATGCAGGATTTCTAGCGTAAAGGTGTGATGGTCAATGTGCTGATAGTAAAACTAAAGTTCAAATCAAACAAAGTTAAGTAATCATTACATTAAACACACTTCGATTCAAATACCAAACAGAACAAATCAAATATGGACAAAATAACGATTTTTATTTAAAAAGAACCACTTGCATCGTCCGCTACCTTTACTCTTAGCCCCAGAACGATTTCTTGTGGTGTTCCTTGATGTGCACTGTCACTGGGACCTGCTTTTCAATGTAGACCGGCTGTTTCACGTAAACTGGGTAAGGCTTCTCGACATGAACTGCGTACGGCTTCGGGACCTCGACGTATTCCTTCTTGTAAACCGGGACTTTCACTGGGACCTTCACTTCGACTGGATACGGACGATCCACGTGAACTGGGACCTCCTTTTCAATGTACACTGGAACCCTTTTCTCAACAACGAACGGGACCTTCTTTTCAACCTCAACTGGGTATGGGACCTTCACCTCCACCGGGACGTGCTTTTCAACCTCAACAGGATACGGGACTGGGACCTTCTTCGTGACAACTTGTTTGACTTCCTTGTGAGTGTAGTCGCCTCCGTAGTATCCTTGATCCAGTTGATGATCATAGCCGTGCGATTCGTAGGACTCCTGCTCCCAGAGTCCACGCTTTTCCTTCTTGGAACTGTCGACTGCCGCCGCGCTGGCCAGGGCCATTGAGAATACAATGAACGCCTGAAAAGACAGTATTTTGTTCAACCTAAACTATCTTGGCTCTTAAACACAGTCTTACCTTCATGTCTGCCTACCGCTTGGATGTACTGTACCGGATCGCTGGTCACAACGGAATGATGAACCTCCAACGAAAATGCGATTTTATATCGTCGCGTAGAGGATGCGATGTAGTAATCGAATTCATTGTTAGCCTCTCACTCTCACTTTCTTGGTTGCAGATCTTCGAAACGTGTGGAGCAACTTGCGAACAGCGTTGCATCGTAAGGAGTTAGCAATGGCGTTAGTTTATTGTTACGATAATCAACTGCACTGACAGTCGATTTTTGTTTATTTTCATTGCCATCATTTTTTTGGGTATCAGCCGGTTTCTGTGAAAATAGGCCTTCGAAATTGAGTTACATTTCTGTTTCTGATAGGTCTATAGAAAGTATGATGAGTTTTTTGCAAATAAAGATGTGGCGAGCACTCTGCATCTCACCGCGTGAGATACTAAGATACTCGTGATCGATCTGGCGATCTCTAGTGATCGATTCACTCGACAGTTAAGCGTCCTAAGAGACAGATGTTAATAGAATAAAAGCCCTTATACTGAATTCCATCTTCAATAACTCCACAAAGACTTCAATAAATATTCCTTTGTCATCTAAGGTAAGAGACAGGTCCAGAAGTGCGCAAAGTTGCATCACGAATTTTACAGAAGTTACGGATTGCAAACGGCCGATCGATACAGTTCAATTAGCTTTGCAAGTTTTTAAATGTGAAACAAAATGTTAGATAATGGATGGACTGAAAAATAATTTTATGCTGATAATAGAAGGAGGAATATAATGCTTGTTTTAGCTTAAGCTTTATTTAGTTGTATTTGGTTTAGCTTATTGTTGTAATGAGGGCGCTATCTTCATTGTCCTCACTTGATTTTGATTAAACGACGCAGTTCAAACGAATGATCTACAGACGAGCCAAGGTTTTTAATGTTGATAACACTTTAAACATTCTCTTTATCCCTCGTTTTTGGCATATTTTTCCAAACATTCACTTTTTTCATCAATTTTCAAAGGCACTGCTTTACAGCGGCTTATTATATATCATATATTGTATATTGGCCTGAATAATAATTTTTTACATTAGGCTTTCGCCGCTAGCTTTCTACAATGGCAAGTGGCTTAATCGAGCCATAACAACACCTATCAAGAGTGCTTTCAACTAAAATACTGTAGCCGCTATTAGTTGGTCCAAATGCCCAAATATAGGCCCCAATCCAAGGGTCAAAATGTTAACAGAAAACATTGTTTGCTGATGTTACGCAACTAATGAGGTGTCAGTGTGGTCGCAAACACCATCCCTTCAACCGAATGAGCACACTGGGCTTCTCAGTTCAATGAGCATCAGCTGGAGCATATGATACTGCAAAACGATGTAACTTGTGATAATACCAACCAAATTCTGGTGAACAGGTGAGCTGTTAAAAAGTAGGTGATACGTTCAACAACACTAATAATTGATTGTGGTACAATAAATTGCTTGCATCCGATTTGGTGTTTAATTTTTGGCATCATAAATCAGTGGTAGAGTTCCGCAATACGGTTTATCAAAGTCGCCAGCCCGTTACTTAGCCCCAGTAGTGCTTGTTGTGGTATTCCTTCACTGGGACATGCTTCTCGACGTACACGGGCTGTTTCACGTAAACTGGGTAAGGCTTCTCGACATGAACTGCGTACGGTTTCGGGACTTCGACATACTCTTTCTTGTAGACAGGGACCTCAACAGGAACCTTGACCGGAACTGGATATGGACGATCGACATGGACTGGGACCTTCTTCTCGATGTACACCGGGACCTTCTTCTCCACGACGACAGGCACATGCTTCTCTACCTTCACCGGGTACGGCACCTTCACCTCGACCGGAACGTGCTTCTCCACCTCCACTGGGTAAGGAACCGGGACCTTCTTCGTGACGATGTGCTTCACCTCCTTCGTCGCGTAATCGCCATAGCCCAGGCCATAGTTGTTGTAGCCGTAGTTGTCGTAACCGTAGTTATCGTACGACTCTTCCCACAATCCGCGCTTCTCCTTCTTGGAGTCCTGGGCTTCCGCAGCGAAACCAACGGCCAAAACAGCCAGGAACACGATAACCGACTGGCGAATTAAAGGAAAAACTCACAGATTAGGTATGACAGAACCTTGGAGGCTTTTTCAAAACCTACCTTCATAGTGCAGTAGCTTCTTGGCGATTGCTGGAGATGTGCTCTAGTGGCTGCTTCGAACGGTGTCAAGTGAATGATAATTTCCGATTGCTGGTACACGGCATTTATAGTAAACTGGCGTGAAACTCACATCCTGTTTGTGAACGCTGGAAATGAAGCTAGACATGGCCATTTGTTTCGCTTTGCAGCTGCATTTTTATTTGCAGAGTATTTTTATTGTTTGACGAGGACTACTCAGCGCCTGTGTTAACGATGCGTAAAGGACAGTTGACCTGTCGAAAGCATTGACTAGCCACAGTAGAGGCAGGTAGTTTAGGTGGCCAACATAGGTTTTGTAATTCATACGGTTGGATTGCTTCGCGTTACACATATGCAACACTTCCTGAGGCCGCCAAAACCGGCTCTTATGCTAAAGCTGTGGTGTCTCTTCGGTTCAAGCTCAGTGTCTGTTGCTTTTTTTGTTTGCTTCACTTGGGCCGGAAGCGTATTAATAGCATAGATTCGCAAATTATCATTGGAATTTAAGGTTTTCTGCCAAATACGTGGACAATGCCATTGCCAAGGTCAAGCTTAATTCGTCTGCTACAAATATACGACAAAGAATAGGATCCGCAAACATAGCGAGGACCAACATGTAACTGCGGTTGGGCTCCTGCTTTCACACAAATCTATAGTTCAAAACTTTAAATACTAACGATAACTTGCCATGTGACTTATCAAATGTGATAACAAAAGTTTAACATAGAGCAACAAGAATGATATGATGTTTTATACTAGTTTCAATGTAAAACTCCTGAAATGCTTGCATGCAAACTAGATAATAAAATATTAAGATGCTTTGTTTAAGTCTTTCGAAACGACTTCGATTCCAACGATTTCCCAGAAAAAGGTGAATGAAACAGGTACACAATATCCTAAAATAAAATATATTTAAATAGCTTAAACCCCAAACAGTTTGGTCTCCGAAATACTCAAAGTTCTGGAAAAGACTTGAAAGATTTTTACTTGGAATTAATTAATTGGAAAACAGATCTTATGTGAACCACCCTTTAAAACAAAATAATTTAATTAAGCAAAACAACCTTCTAGTGTTGCCGCTAGAATTGGAAAAGGAAATGTCCCATATATTCTTCATAATGTGCAAATTTTTGATGATGGGATCTCATAGAATCACGCAATAAACTCCAAGTTGATGGTCACGATTATCTGAACAAGCACCTAATTTCAGTTTTCAATCGGTACCCGACATTACACTGACTTGAATGTGAATATTCATATTCAAGCGAAAGAAACATAAATTTAAACAATGGGTATAAAACTGAACAGTTACTGATGAATGTCTCTAATTGAAGATGAAATCATATGTGTGTGTTACATTTTGAACTTTTGAAACACACCATAACTCGCCCTTTGGCTCGTCCGTAGATCATCCGTCTCGCTGCCTTGATTAATCGGTTTCTAAGCGAAAGACGTTAGTTTTCGAACCAGGACAATTGCTTCAACTCAAGGGCAAAACTTTAAGGCGGTGCTTAATGCGGCTCTGCCCGTTTTACTTATAATAAATTAGATTGCTAGATATTCGGCGGTGCCTTTAACAAAAATACATGCATTTCAAATTCAACATTTATTTCACTTCATTTACAACAATCAAGTATCGATTTTTTCGGCGTATTATCAACATTTCAGCCCCAGAGTGACTTCTTGTGGTGTTCCTTGATGTGCACTGTCACTGGGACCTGCTTCTCGACGTACACGGGCTGTTTCACGTAAACTGGGTAAGGCTTGTCGACATGAACTGCATACGGTTTCGGGACTTCGACATACTCTTTCTTGTAGACCGGGACCTCAACAGGAACCTTGACCGGAACTGGATACGGACGATCCACGTGGACTGGGACCTTCTTCTCGATGTACACCGGGACCTTCTTCTCCACAATAACTGGGACCTTCTTTTCCACCTCAACCGGATACGGGACCTTCACTTCCACGGGGACGTGCTTTTCCACTTCCACCGGGTACGGAACCGGGATCTTCTTCGTGATGATTTCCTTTTTGGTAATTAGCGGAGTGTGGCCTTCCAATGAACTATCCTCGAGGTCCCACAGTCCTCGCTTTTCCTTCTTGGACTCGTCGACTGCCGCTACGCAAACGATGGCCAGCGCCATAGAAAATACGATGAACGCCTGATGGGTAGAATAGCGGTAATCAAAGCGGATAGAGTTTCCTCCCAAAGGATCGGCCTAACCTGTTTGAGGTGATGAACTTACCTTCATGGTAGCCTTCCCAAACGCTGGTGAAAACGACGTGCCGTAAGTGAACTGCCCCCTGAAACGTTCGGCTGCAAGATGATGCGTCAAACCAATCCAGCACGTGGCTTTTATACGCATTTCTCCTCGCACCTGAACACAATCGCAACAGTTGGCGTAACTTTCCTAATAAACCGACACTAGACACGGGTCGGCCTCTTTACGCCCCGGTGAGCCCCGCGAATACGCAAGATAACAACACACGAGGCACGCATCTCATCGGAGCCATCTCTGTGGGCTGACCGCAGCCAGCCAAAAACGGAAACCACGTAACCATAATGATGCGCTGAACCGTGTAATAAATGTGTAAAATCTTCTCAACCATTTTTGAAGGTCACCAGGCTTTGCACGCCACCCGCTTCAAGTCGTCTTTGGATGTAACCATCCAAATGTAGGTAGGTTGCCAGCCGAAATAGTTTTCTTTCACGAGAAAAACAGCTGCTCAGTCTTAGATGGACAAGACAGTTTCCAATTTTGCTCCTTTTGAAAGCTCAGAGAAAAATTCGTAGCAGATTTTGTACTATTTACAGTAATCCTTGTTGTCCAGAATTGTTCAGAATCCTCCAGAATTGGCTAAACTCATCTAGGTTATTAGAACCACTTTAGCTAGGTTTGGGTTCATTTTCACTTCCGATTTTTTTCTCACTTCATTTGGGCTTTCGATTCCGACAAATGATCGATTACTGTCGGTGTCGCAAGCTCACGCTCATGATCTGTTTGTCCAACAAAATTTGTATTTTACAACACACATTTTGTAAGACGATACCAAGTAAGATTTCTACAATCAATTCATGTTGATTCACTTTATCTTAGCACATTGTATCAGGCAAATTTGGACCAGTTTTAAGTATAGCAAATGGGACTATAATTCAACGGCTCTTGAGACTCGGTAGAACACGCCAAAAACTTGCACGTTATCATGAAGTTAATGAAACCTTAAAGTAATTCTATAAACTAACGCTATCATAAAGTGTTGCAGGCTAAGACCGCCTGGCAGATAACTAAGTAAAGTCTGTTTGCCCGTACTGTTTTTTATGACCCATCACTAAAAACTACTGCAAAAACGTTCTGAAAGCATTGTTTGTGTCCGATTTGCTTTCGCTTCTCATTGACAAGTTCTTAATTTTATAGCGACATACCTTTTTGGACTCGTTACTCGCGTCCTTCGGTATTTACTACTAGAAATTCCATCAATGAGCACCTCGGTAAAATACCACCACGAATAAAGTGCCAGAGGTGCCACACTAACGGTTACGGTGGAATGATCGGCATCCCGGAAAAGGTGAGAACCGTAATCGCCAATCAACTGGAAAGGATTTTCGTGAAACGCAGCAGACAGCCAAGGCAGACCGTCAAAATAAACGTGGCAGCAGTCGTTTGTGTTTCTAAACCAGACAAGTATTTGCTGTTGAAGAATTCGATGGAACTAGAAGAGGTTTTTGGCACCCGATGGGTACAGTATATAAGCCACCAACTAGAGCAACCATAACCATCAGTACACGTTTAGCCAGCTTGAGAGCACCACCAAAGCAAAACTAAAAACATGAAGGTGAGAATACTGAAGGTGACTTGGGGAGACCAAACTTCTGCAAGACATTCGTTACACAACTCCTTCCTTTCTGCCCTACCAGGTTATCATCGTTCTCTCGGCCATGCTGGCCATCGCCCTGTGCAGCAACGAACAGGAGGCTAACAAGAAGGACAAACGCGGAATCGTCGAGGTGAACAATGGATACGAGGATTACTACTACAATAATGAGTACCAGCATCCGCATGTGACCAACCACGTCACCGTAACGAAGAAGGTGGCCGTCCCGTACCCGGTGGCCGTCGAGAAGCATGTTCCGGTCGAGGTGAAGGTGCCGTACCCGGTGAAGGTGGAGAAGCATGTGCCGGTCGTCGTGGAGAAGAAGGTCCCGGTCTACATCGAGAAGAAGGTCGCAGTCCATGTCGATCGTCCTTATCCAGTTCCGGTCAAGGTTCCTGTTGAGGTTCCAGTCTACAAGAAAGAGTATGTCGAAGTCCCGAAGCCGTACGCAGTTCATGTCGAGAAGCCTTACCCGGTTTACGTGAAGCAACCGCACTACGTCCACAAAACGGTTGAAGCTCCAGTCTACGAGCACAAGTCACTGTGGCACTAAACCGGCCAAAGGCTCAAGTACTCATGTGTTTCAAAAAAATGGTTAAAGAATGGAAATAAATTCAACAGTCAATCAATACCCAACTCTATGCAATCTATTGGCTCTAGAGAAAGAAGTAGTCAACACTGTTTGAAGTTCTTGTCCTTCACGTCGGGATCGTAGGCATTTTTCTTCGTCGTCAAAGCCTTCAAAATGAGTTGCATTCAACAAGTTCTCGCCTTCTTGACGATCCATAAAGTACTGGACAAATCATACATTGAACTTGTACTATTTGGAATAGAGAGAGGAATGAAGCTTGATGCTCGAAAGTTATATATTTCCTAACAACTCGAAAACTTCACATTTTCCTATCCCCCACAGGAGATAGTCCGAGGAACTCGTTCTTCAACTTGACTTGATTTTCAGTGTCTGAAGAGAGCTGCAGTCACTCATAAGCGTCGTCTTGTAACTGGACAGAACAGTTACAGAAGATCGAACCTAGATCGTTGATCGTTGATCGTAGATAGATTTGGTTATCAGAAGTTCTGCAATGCATGCAATAAAAATAACTTCATATTCGCCAGATGAGATAAGAATAAAATTAAGTTTCACTTTCAACAGAACCCAACGTCGTGGTGAGTCAACGGCAAACATTGTCCAGTCACTGTACACGCAAACTCCCGCAGAACTTGCTAGTTTCGTCATCCCGGAACTAATAAACTCGTCCAGCTTCGTGCCAGCTTCCGGTCGCCGAGGGGCGCCTAAAGAATGGCCAATAAACACGAGCTAGTGGCGCACACATCCAATTAATTCTGTACCGATCACGGCAAAGACGGAATGTAATGGATTCGAAACCATGTAATAGGTTCAGGAAGATCGCCCTAACTTCGACTTAACGACACCTTCACCTCGTAAATGGCATACAGATACAGTGCAACCCCCCACGGTCGACGGAATGCGTAATGATGACGGTTTTGGTGAAGCGACCAGAGGCCACAACAATAAGACCGATCGCATTACGCACCCTGACGGAGGTCTGACGAAACGACGGGGAAAAAAACTTATCGGCAAAACGATAAAACGCTACAAAAAAATACAGATAAAGAAGGGACGACTGGAGTGTGTACGTTAGTCAGAGGAAGACAGAGAGAGACGTGTGCGGCGACGTGAGCAGTAAACAAACGACCGGCGCGGAGCAGAATGGATAAAAAGTAACCAAAAAAAAAACCAAACCTACCACACACGATCAGGTTGCGTGGCGCAAGTGCGACGGCGGCGGCGGTGTCCTTTCCTTCCGATAAATGGATGACAGTCGAATCTCGCGGCCGCCGCGGAATATTTGGAGTAAAAGTGTTGGCTTAAACAATAAACAAAACAAAATGATCAAACGCTAATATTATTTCTGCGTCGATCGACCCGCCACGGTTCGTCATTTGAATTCCCCGCATTGAAATGCTGACCAATGGCTTGATCGAACGTTTTAAAATAATATTATTGGAACTCAATTGGGGATCGCCATTGATCGGTCCGAAACTAATCTTTTTTGTTGACAATGTATTTTGTCTCACATTTACTTTACGATTAGCGGTAGCCGATGGAACCGCAAAAAATACAACTTTTTGATTCAACTGTTGCCATCAGAATTTTTTTCCATTATCAAACTATCAAACTATCGAATGCTTACGGTGCACCGCTCGCTACAAGTAAATAAGAGCGTAAGTTATTTTAATTCATTCCAAAAGAACGAAAAGGGAACACATTTTTGATTTCGCTGCACCGAGGTTTCACTGTAGCGGATGATAACCGCACGCGGTTTAAACCCGTTCGGTGTCAGCACGCGCTGAGCCGCGAGCCAGCCCGCGATCAGTTCGAAAAGCCGGCTCTATCGGCACACAACACGTAGCGCGCGCGTCGTGTCGACCACACTGCTTAGCTTGCAGAAGTGGCTCAAATTGCCCAAATTCTGTATGGCCAGAGGGACCCCTCAGCTTGTCGTAAGCCACTCCAGAAGTCTTTCGCGGTAAATACGGGCGCCCCAGCATTCGACGTCATCTTATTAGTCACCGCGCAGAGTGTGTCTGCTGTGTGTGTTGTGTGCGTTAAGCTGTGTGCACCGCTCAGTGACATTCCATCGTCTCCTACGTAGGCAGGCACGTTCGAAATTCCGCGGCAGTGGCCGTGTTAAGATGAGATAAGCAAACGCAGCACCACCAAAACAAAACCGACAACCGAAGGCGGCGGCTCACCAAACAGTAATCGTTAGCACGACCACTAAAGAAAGCAGTGTGCCAGTGTTCGATGGTGTGCAGGTGTAATACGAAACCGTAGCAGAGAGAACCTATCAGCTGATAGCTCCGGTGGCCGGCGGGCGCCACTGAACCTGCTGCAAGGCTGCTCGCCACGTGCTCGGCGACGCTCTGCAAAGGTATGCGCTTACTCACGCTGAGGTTTGTTGTGACAACTACCGGCATCACCATTCGGGCGGCGGTCCGAATTTTTTATTGTGCCTCAAAAACCAATCCGTTGTCTTCCGATTGTTTACCGGGGTTTTCCGGGTTAATCACACGATATGACGAATGTCCTGTGGAATAGGTTTTTTTTCTCTCTCGTGTCGTATCCAGCTTTGGATAGAGCTTTAGATTGGCACACATTTGTTTTTTTCAAGATACAGCTTTTCCGATTGGGAAGCAGTTTGATCTAGAGACCCCAGCCGTTCGAAGATCCGCAACCACTTGAGCGTAGAGGCACTTTCCTAGCGGCTATCCGTCCTCACAAATCAAATGATCACGCTTTTGATCATGCCCATAGATACCACATCAAAATAGCTCGCTGATAGGTTTCTTCAGAGAACAAAGGATGTATCTTATCGAAGTGCATTAGACAAAGAACAATGAGGTTTCTGAAACAAGTTGATTGGTCTATTATTTGGAAAAACTGCTTGTATTGTTAAATTGTTTTTTCTTGTTGCACATTTCAACTGATAATTCCTGACCGTAACAGCAACCTTTGGTTAGCAACATTACATCAGCAACAATTTGAAACAGTTTATCAACGCCAGCAGCACGGTCACGGTTAGCTTCATAGGTACAATTTTAAGGAATACCGTCTTCGATTACCCATGCCGATCACGCACAAAAGGATAGGCGGGATATAAATCTCAACATGTTATGCCATAACGATCACTCTTCACAATGTCCTCAGCTCGGTCCTTTGCTCTTCGCTAATTTTGTCGTAGAGCAACGACGACGTAACGACGACAACGCGGGCTGGCCCGTTATCAGCTGGCCCGTTTGACGACGCCACGAACGTACTCGCGCCTGGGAAGCGATCCATTTCTGCTGCGCTATCGAGGAATTGGAAGGGCGAAAAAAAGAGCAAGAAATGAACCACAAAGAGTGCACCAGCGTGATGATAAAGCCGCAGCCAGACCGGTAGGAAGCTTCGACAGTAACTGACGACGACCGAGGTGACTCAAAGCTCAGCATTAGTTTCGTACGCACACTGGAACGGGGCAGCAGAGGGAGCAGCCTTCAGTCGCGACGATCGTTTCTCGGCGGCAGCACACTCAAAACGCAACAATACGAAACCACTGCTTCAGAATGGACAACACAAATAGGTTTCGTAAAGCGGTGGTAGCGACCTGTCTAATGGTCCTCTCGCAACTTGGTTCAACGGTATCATCGGTAAGTTCATAGCGCCTAGCGACCGCGCAATTCGGACAGCCAGTTATTAACCTTGCTTTTCCGCCAGTACGACTACGCAGACTACTCCGAACGTACCCTTGACGAGACGGTGCCCCTTCAGCGATCGACAGTCGATAGTGAAAGCTATGTTGTGTCAGTTGTAGAATTTCGACCAGAGCAGATGACCATGCCCATCGAAGAGCGCACGAAGCTTCACCTGGACGAGTACAGCAAGTTGATCCGATCGCCCAAAGCGAGGGTAAGTTCAATCACATCACAACCCGCAAACGACGCTAGCGAGTTACCTTCCCAAAACGCGGTCACTTCCGACGCTTCTTTATCACTGAAGTGTTGAGCTGAAAAGTTGGCCGTTTCATGTACGTGAACAACACAAACACATGAATGAAGTGCAATAGATTCAATGAAAGTGAGCGTCACGCTGCGGAATGGGTCTCTTATCAGTTCGCCTTCTGAGCTACATCCCGCCATCAACCGCGGTCACGAACCTGAGTCGCGGTCAGTTCCTATAAGAAAAGACTGAGCGTGCACCTGTAAAAGACTTCCATACACTCTTACACCCGATTGATTGAATTGTGTGATCTTCCTTTTCAGCCGTCGGACATTATAGTGTTCCCGGAGCTAACACTCAACTCCCTATCCGATCCGGTGTTCGTGCCGGAGCCCAGCCAACGTGTGGTGCCGTGTGACGATCATGGCAGCATTTTGGTGACACTCTCTTGTCTTGCCCGCGAAGTGCAAAAGTATCTGGTGATCAACCTGTCGGAACAGTTCTACATTCAGCAGCTGGCCGAAACCGTGCGCTACAACACGGATGTGGTGTTCGATCGCAACGGCACCGTTATCGCTCGCTACCGGAAGTATAATCTGTTCAGGGAGGCGGGCACCAGCATCCCAGCCGCGCCCGAGCTGGTCACATTCGAGACCGACTTCGGCGTACGGTTTGGTGTTTTCACCTGCTTCGACATCCTGTTTTCACAGCCGACTCTGCAGCTGATCAAACAGGGGCTACGTGATTTCGTGTTCCCGGCGTTCTGGACCTCGGAACCGCCGTTCCTGGCGTCGACGCAAATTTTCGAAAGCTGGGCCTATGCGATTGATGCCAATTTGATCGTTTCCGGGACGAACTACGATCTGTCTGGAGCCACCGGTACGGGTGTGTTTGCCGGCCGCAATGGAGCACTGCTGGCCCACTTTACCGGCGCTCCGACCAGAGAGCTGTACACTGTAACCGTACCAAAGTACGGGTCCCAAAGGAAGCCGTCGCAGTACCACTCGCTCACGAACGATGTGCTGGAGGTACCGCAGCTTGACACGACCGGCCACCGAATCCCAGGATCTGAGCTCGATCGAGTTGTGATGGGGCGCGACTTTCTCGAACAATTCACCACGCTCCAGCTAAACCCGAGTGCCGAGCAAGACACGATCGGTGGGATCGTTTGCAGTGGGTTCTTCTGTTGCGATTTTACCGTCAGCCTGAGCCTCGACTACGATCACCTCATCACACACTACTATCGCCTGGCTGTCTTCGACGGTGTACGCACTTTTCAGGGCTTTGCCGACGCACACGTTTCGATTTGTGCGGTAATTGCCTGCCGGAACCAAACCATCGCCAGCTGTGGTCTGCTACTGGAGGACGCATCACCCTATTTCCAGCATAGCCACATTTCGATTACGGGACAGTTCCAAGCAAACGGTACATTGGCGATGCCCAGCACACTGGACACGGCGATGTACTCACTGGACGCCAGCCACTACAGGTTTTCAGGTGACATCAAGTGAGTAGATGCGCGACTCTGTAGGCGTGATTGTCGCAAGTTATAACGTTTCCATGTCACTTCAGCCGCACCACAAATCTGCAGACAGTGACGATGAATCTTACCAGCCCAGCGAGCGATCTGCAAACGTTCGGCATTTATGCGTTCAATCACAAAAACTTTGAATTTTTCAACCCGATCGAGCTACCGGAAAGGAATGGTGAGCAGCCGCCGCCACAGGACGACGGCGGTGCGGCCAGTTTGTTGAACCGGTCAACGTTTGTGATTCTAATTGGGGTACTAGCTGGAGTCTGCCAGTGGGCAACCACGGCCTAGCCTTCGTGATGACACCACATCCACATCGCAAAGGGCTGCTAAACGAGAGGATGGCGATTCCAGAAAAGTGCACCCCGAAAACATTTCATTCCTCGCTCCTGTATTTTTCGGGTTTGCCGACCCACAGCCTTTCCTACGCAGTATTTTGAGTCTGAGGCCTGCTGGGCCAAAGTAGCACGTAGAACATCGTGCCATCGGTACCTATAGTCATTAACTTCTAGAAGCAATGCAAACGACCGTTGCTTTTAATCCGACCGCGATTCGATGCGTTGATACATAGTATCGTCCGTATTTTAGACAATTCGTGGTATCGCATTCGTTGCGTGGAGAATAACCAATTGTTCAAAGAAAATATGTGATAAATAACGGCTAATACACTGGCTGATCAAATCCAATGAGCGTTTACAATAAAGTGTTAAGTTTGAAATCCGTTCGGTAGTGATGTTTATGTTAACGCTTAACTTTCTTAGAAATATAAATCAATGTGCCGCTGTTGAGAGAGTGTGGTTCTAATCGCCCTTCGGAGAAGCAACGGTGATTACTTCGAATAAAACTATGTTTCAGTTCTGGTTAAAATTATAATCTTGATCGAAAACAACGCACAATTTCTACTGATATTCCTGGCATTATTGTGGGCTGTGTCATGAAATATGGCCAGCCAGGTATTTTGTCGAGGAATTGGTATGGCCAGCTAATATTGGATGGTACAGATTTAGCACCGTTCCGCGAGCACCGTTTGCGCCGTAGCAGCGAAAGACCGTTCCATTAAGATTGGCAGAGAATAGTTTTCGGGACGATTAGAACTTTAACGTCAAAATAAGTTCCATACCGTACGTTATATTCTTTACTTCTTTAGCTGACAAGCGCCGAACAATACTAAACTACAAGCATACTACTAAATACTACAGCTACAATCACAATACTAAGCTACAGCATACTCCCTTTGGGGCTTTGGTTATTCTTTAGTCAATGATTCTTCCATTGATTCTTTATCATGGCTTTATTAGCAATGTTTTTTATTCCATTTCATCACATTTCTACATTCAACTTCGTCGAGTGATCCTTCGCCGACGCGCACCCAAGACTTCTAGGACACAATTCCTAACACATGTTTTTGGAGCACTCCATCTCTCGTTCGTAGTTATCTCTGCGTGTAGTGATTGCTGCGACTATTTGATGGGCTATGTGTACAACTGCTACATTCACTATTGTCTCAGGGAGTCCTTATTGTCTATTCAACTTGTGTACTGACACAATATTTATTTCTGAAACATGAAGCAAAAGAAATCATTGTCAGATATGTTATGTAAAATTTATACTATTTATGCATACTTACAGCATCTCCTACGTGGTAGTAAAATGCTCCTTAGCATCAATGCAGCTTGTTCCGAACGATAAACAATTGTTCTTTGGCATCATGACAAGACTGTTGATGGGCGAAAACTCTTGGAGCGGCTCAGGTAAAAGCAACGGTTGCATTCGAAATCACAATCTTTATGTTCTGAGTCCAGCAACAACATTGCGTGCCACACATTGTTTATTTCTACCAGGTCCCTTATTGCAATTATGATGGGCTAGATACGCAACCATTAAAATCCTCTTGCGCGATGTAAAGCTTGGTACAGTCCAGATACAACATTTTTGAACTTTCTCCATTGGACAGAGAGACGTTTTCTCGCTCCATCATCTACTCCACAGCTCCAGAAAGCAAATCACCAGGCAACTTCCGCAATCTGATTTTTGGTTGGCTCTGTATCTTCTTCGATTCTGTATGCTTTTCCAAAAAATGTTGGAGCTGGTCAACTACGAATAAAGGTGGATTGTTATATGTGCTTCTAACGAGTTTGCAACACGTATGGCAATAGCCGTTCCATTTATCATGCGCATGTTCTCTCTCTACGTGCTCTCGTAATAAGTCTATGTTTTGTTCAACTCTGCGACAGCCCAAATAAAGACATACATAGGTTTGGCTTGTACCAATTTTTCTAATCGCAAACGCCTCCGTGCAAGCTATGGTCTTATGAACCTCTATAGTAGTTGATTGTGATTCATCTCTATGAGCTTCGACTAACGTATCATTTCTCGCACTGGTGGTTCGATCTTCCGTGTTTTGTATCGCTGGGCTTTGATTACCTGTACCATTACCGGTACTTTGTTCTGCACTTAACAGAGTTTGCTCATCCAAAGCATCTTCGGCTTTAATTTTTGTTATTTCTTTGTAGTCTGTTTCGTCCATGGGAATCGTGCACATGCTATCATCAGAATCGTAATTCAATGGTTCCTTTTCATTTGGTTGACCATCAATATCGTTTGCAATAGTGGCAATATCAGGTTTGACATTTGGCATATCTATTGTACGTTCACTATCGGCCGAAACCATTGAATGCCTATCGAAATTATCACCGTTTCCAACATGCTCCAGCACCGGCATTCCGTGACAGTTTTCAAATCGATTGTCCTCTACTATCGAATCATTAAAGTGAACCTCCTCTTTTACAATAGACTCTTGGAAGTAACACAAATCCGAAGCTGGCTGTTCCGATGCAATGTTTGCTTCGAATGGGATGTCCCCGCTGATTGATAATGGTAGGTTGACTATATCACAGCTAATATCCAATTCCGATTTTGTACAGGTACTAGCGTCAAGTAGCTCATCATGTTCGCCTTCAGATTCATCATGATAATTCACTAAACTAAATCGAATGTATTCTTCAACGTCCGGATGATCGCATGAATGATGCATAGAGAAGTGTTTCTTCATATTAGTAGAGCTAACTTGCACAAAATTGCACCTATCACATATGTGAGCATACATGTGATTAGAACTAAACTCAATGTCGCTGTTTACTTTTATCGAGGTTTTGCTATCGTTACAATACACAAACTCTCCTGTGTGACGAACAATATGCTCGATCCATTCATCAGGTGTTAAAACATAAACACTCTCACAAAACAAGCACAGGCATGATATGGACCGCCGAACTTTATCCAAAATGATACATTTTCCGTGTATGGCAGATGGTTGCTTTCGTATTACGTCGGCTTGATCAGGTGAAACGCGACTGATGAACACCTCCTGATCTGGATGTTTGCTTACGTAGTGGTCGACCATGTTGCTTCCACTATATTCACACAGGCAACAATTAAACATAAATTTACTTTGACAATGTACTTCATCATTATCGTTAGCCTTACGGAACTTCTTCGTCAATGGCTGCATAATAAAAGCACCATCCTCGGTGTCTGAAAGATACATGCTACTGTCTCGATCGGCTTCATCTTCGGTGAGCTTGTTCGAAGAATTACAGTGCGACTTGGGATTGAGAAAACATCTTTCTTTTTCTTCGACGAGTTAACCCGAGTTCTTTTACATGACATGCTTTTAGCTCTCTTCGTGCGTCCCTTTGTTAGTGTTTGGGAGGTTGTTATGGTTTCAAGCTGCGTTCGAGAACCCACACTTTTCCTACGAGTCCTCCGCGACTGCATGTCGTCTTGCATAGAACAATCTTCAGCAGGTTTATGTATCGCGTAATTAGTACGGTTGTCCGTAGACTTGCTTCGAGTTCTTCGGGCGACGGGCAAATCGTTCTTGTCGATTCTAGTCAAAACAATTCGAAACTCCTTACACATATTTTGCAGATCTAAATGTTTTTGTCTGCTGTCAGCATGCCCTCTGGATTCCTGAGTACATTGAGGTTGCATAGCTACATTTTTTAATTTATCATTTTCTTCCTTTCGGCGAGAATTACATCCATATTCTACAGCCCCCGAAATTATATCGTTTAGCTCTCTATTGTACACTTTTTTTTCGTTTTCTTCTTTTTTTGAGGATTAGTCCTTATGGTAGACTTGTCTGCGATTTCACGCGTGTTTTCCTCGGCCAGGTTCGTAGTATGCTCTGAATCGTTCGATTGTGACGCACTAGGAGACGCTGCTTTCCCAGACGTATTATTCGGTGTCGTGTAAATTTGAGAGTCTCGTTTGTCGGAATGGACTGAACGAACAATGTTTTCATTTGTATGCATGGATGCATCGAACACATTATTTGTGGCAGCAGTAGTCGCTGAATCAAATCGTTCTTTTCGTCCTACAACTGAAGCAACTTCTCTCGATCCATCGACTTTGTTTCGCAGCAACATATCAACCGGAATTGTCGTAAGTGGGTGCTTCACAGCGCGCACACCAGAGGAACCGGATATTGCGCAGGCATGTCTTCTTTGATTGGTGAAGTTTTGGTGATTGGTGACGCTGTTTGTCTTTCTCTGGCTGCCGCTATCTGCTGCTGTCTCTTATGTTCGCCGTAAGTTTTTGCTACTTCTGGTTTAGGAAATATTTGATCTCGCCGCCAATATAGTGGAGAGGTAGATCTTTTGGATGCAATTTCTGGAACTATACAAGCAACTTGCTGATCCATGGAGTCTATTTTTTTCCGCGGATACTTTAAGGCCAACCTTTCTCCATTAGCATCTTTTTTCAGTGTCCAGGTACACTTATCAGCATCATAATTAGAAGCTATTTGGGATATTTCGTTAAATAACACTTTGTCCATTTTTGCATTTAAACTATCCCTCCTTAATTTGGTTGATTTTTCATGAACGGGCCCATAGCGCCCATAGTCTTTCTGAGAACACAATGCCGAAGTGTCCGAAGGTGACTGTTGCAACGGTGCTGATTGAACGATGGTTTTGTGAGAGGTTAGCTGTTTGCAATCCCCTATTCTTCTACTTTCTATTTCCGTCCAAACATTTACTTCAGCTATCAATTTATTTAATTCACCAATCACCTTGACCAATGTATCAGACTTCAACCTAAGCAAACCGGAAACAAACAACAACAGGAACACAAATATAAAAATGAATAACATGTTTTAACGAAATTAATAACAGTCTGCTATTTACCGTCTATTTTGATCTACAAACAAAGAATCCAATTTTTCCAATTTTACAAGAGACTTCGCAGATAGTTTATCTGATCGGCTATGGGCCCAGTTTAGCTTGTCCAATGCCATTTTTCTGAAAGCGGCGTTTCTTTGTTCTCGATCCATTTTCTGAAAAAAATAAAAAATATGATTATGCACACCAATTTGCCAGTCATTGAAAGCGAAGGAAAGAATAAATATCATTTCGGTAACCAGATACATTTCGCGTAATTCAATATTCACCACGCGAATTCACCACGTAAGTGTGTGTAAGTTTCGGCAAGTATTTTATTACCTCACTCACTCACTCACTACCTTACTCATGTGCGATAGTAAAGTTTACGTGACTGTTTTAGTTTTTTTTTTAAAGAAGAATTAAACAAAGGTTTTTATTTTTTTGGGAGAGCGTTAACGATAGTGGCGCGATCTACTGTTGTCAAAGGCAGGAGAAGTACTAACTTCTGGACGTTGTCTCGATCTGTCGAATGGTTTCCGCTGCACATGATTGTTCATATTTATGTTGACATCGGCGGGTGACATTGCCGGTCCGGAATGTTTTCGTTTCATGGTGGTCGCGTTTCCGTTTGCATCTAACTAGGTCAGGGTTATAATTCTGCATCAGCTGCGTGATGGTGTGAAGAAGCTTGGCACATAACTATATACCATAAGAAAAGTGATATTGGCGATACGTAATATGTAATCGTAAATAAATACGAAATAAAGTAACACGAAATGCTGGACGTAAAGTACGTATCGCCTAGTCATAAGCTATTTAATGTAGTCAATTGAATATTACCCCGACATTCATTATATTACTCTTTTCTCAATATTTATATACTCTAAATTATTTCTACCTCGGTGGTAGAGTAGTAGGTGGTCGATGTGGGGCAACTGGCCTGGGTTCGATTCCCTAGACCCGAGTAACAGGCGTCAGGCCCACAACCCGACCGCTAAAAACAGAACGTTACAGTACGCGACAGAGATTAACATTTTCTCTATTGTAGATCAACACCACTAGACGGATTTCATTGCTGAATAAGAAAAAAAATCACTCGTAACGGCAGAGGGTCCAAGAAAGAAAGAAAATTATGATATGCACAAATGTTCTTCTTTTCTCTTTCTGACTCTCCTGCCGTTATTCAGCAACTACTACGCCCAGAGGTACAGATCTGCGAAGTAAATTACCTAACCAATTTTCTAAAATAATTCAAAAAAATAAAAAAAAAAACATTTTCAGAATATTCGCTATAATAAAAAAGCGTTACAAGAACATTTGATGATACCATTGGCTTTGAGTGAACATTTGCTGCCGTTTGTATCGACAAAATTTATTTTTCTACGGTGTTTCTATGATAACAAGCTTTCAGAGCTTTCGTCCAACGTTTCGTTGGACGTTGGAACATTCGTTAGACATTTCTGCGAAATAAAATGATAACTTATGAAGTTCTGCCGCACGCGGAAAGCCGTTATTGTTCGAATCCGAGCTTCAAACTATTAAGGACTTACTACTTAAATTTAAACTCCTACTTAACACTAGATATA